>NC_056743.1:240066100-240366100 GCF_019279795.1 Protopterus annectens
TACCTACTATGAACCTATGACCCTATGTATGTTTGTGTGAGGAGGGTGTGGAATGTATGTTGGTGGGCTTTGTGTGTGTGGGTGTTTATTGCAACCTCAGAGTTAGTATATATAAGTAGAGGGGAGGTGGGGGGCACATTCCCACACAAGGGAGGTGCAGCGGGTCTTGCCCCCTGGTTATAGTAAGCATGTGTGTGTGTGTGTGTGTGTGTGTGTGTGTGTGTGTGTTGTGTGGAGGCAGGTGTAGTTGTGTTTGTGTGAGCTTTAATGGTCGCGGTTTTGTTTTTTGTTTTTTTGGTGTTTCGGCTTTATAGGTTCGAAATATTGAAATTCGATATTTCAGTATTTTGAGATTATAAAGTGAATCCATATATACATATAAAACACATATGCATATGTATGATTTACTGTGAAAATATGTTCACCTCTGTGATGCACATGTGCGATGTTATACATAATAATGAGATCAAAATGCTGAAGTGCATGTACCAAAATAATCGCATTTGCACTTTTGACATTAGTTTTGCAGTTCACTACTGCAAATCATGTAACATTTTTACAGGGGGGCAAGCCTCCCTCCACCCCCCACACTCCCTGCAAGTTATATATTTCAACCCAGAGATCGCACTACAGTGGGGAAAAGGGTAATTTCCTGATCCCCACTGTACCACGATCTGTAATCATAATGTCAGTCACATATATGCAAATGCACAGTGGCATTCGCTACACTGACCACTCACAGTATTGCAGGTCGGCGATATGGGAATCAAGCAAATGAGGTTTGAAATTCCCATTTTCACCAAACTTTCACACACACATACACACACAAAGTATATATATATATATATATATATATATATATATACATACATACACACACACACACACACACACACACACACACACACACACACATATAGGTTTACCATCAAAATGTCGAGCGCACATTGCAAATGTGATCTCCGACCTGCAACTGTTGAAAATGATGAACACTGATGTTCTGAACTGCAAAATCTCACCCCCTTTTTGACCCATGTTAGCAATTGTTTTTAGGTGCAGAACAGTCAGAAATGCCAAAGTTCGATGTTTTTGCAACATTGTGAAACATTGTCATTATGGGTTTCACTTAAAGGTGTTGATAATATGCACATTTGTCAATGTGCGCTTGACATTTTGATGGCAAACCATAAATATATATATATATATATATATATATATATATATATATATATATATATACATACATACACACACACACACAATATATATAGTTATACATATATATATATATGTATATAGTTATACATATATATATATGTATATAGTTATACATATATATATATATGTATATATATATATATATGTATATAGTTATACATATATATATATGTATATATATATATATATATATATATATATATATATCTATATATATATATATAGAGAGAGAGAGAGAGAGAGAGTCTAGTTTGATTCACTGAAAAATTTCACTTAATTTCAATTCACCCTCAACAAATCGCTGAAAGCTCAAATCACTGAAAACTCATTACACTGAATGGAAGAACTGCTGGACAAATAAAATGTACATGCCCTTTTCCCCACTGTAGTGCGATCCTGGAGTTAGTATATATAGTTAGGGGGGTGTGGGGGGCACAGCCCCCCACCTACTTAGGTTTTATATTTATGAATCTCATTTCACTGAAAGCTAACAATATAAAACCAGAAGCAGGTGGGGAGGGGGGGCTATGCACTCCACATCCCCCAATGTAGGGGGGGATCTGCCCCCCACACCCCCCTAACTATTTATACTAATTCCAGGATCACACTACAGTGGGAAAAAGGGCATACATGTTTTATTTGCCCAACAGTACTTACATTCAGTGAAATGAGTTTTTAGTGATTTGAGCTTTCAACAATTTGGTGAGAGTGTTTTTAAATTCAGTGAAATGAGTTTTCAGTAAATCAAAGTAGACCCATATATATCAGCACTCATACAAGGTTGCTAAGGCCTGGAACTCCGTACTTGAATCTATCTGATCAATACCTATCTCCCATCTTTTAAAACCACTCAAAGATTTCCTACCTAAAATCTGTCTGTGTTCTTGCTCAAAACCAGGATAACTATATCCCTAATTTATTCCTTATAGCTCCTTACTCTCCCTTCTTCACTTACTTCCTTCTATCAAAATGTTCTTCCCCAACTTTTTTCTAAATATACCACATGCCCATTTTTCCTCACTTTATATTATAATTCCTGTTTGTATTAGATGAACTTGCCTTTCATTTCTCTGCAAACTCTAAAATTTCTCTAAATATTAAATGATAATCATATAACTTGTATTGATTCTTAACAAATGTTTTCATATATCTAATGTGTTATAATTATTTAAACCACAGATGTTTTTGTTTTATTTGTGAAGATTACAAAACATTTTAAGAACAAGAATCTTAAAATCATTCGGAGCTTTTCTCCCTGGGCCTCTGCTGAAAATGAACTTCTGCCCAGTCAGACTTTCCCATTAATCAAATGTCAACAAATAAATAAATACAACAGATAAAAGGCCAATATCTTGCAGTGGAGTATTTTCTAGCTTTTAATGACTCTAAGTGACAGTATAGGTAACATTCACGGTTAATGGTCTACAAATGCAGCATTAAGTGTTTTGCAGGCCATACTTGCCTCTTGGTATGACCATTAGTTTGCCTGAAGTTGGGATTTATAGATTCACAGATATTCCAAGGCCACTAAGTCCATAACCATTCTCATCTTGCTAGTACCTTCCTTCATGCAGCACCTCCTTTCTCCATAACGGTCAATCCTGGAGTAAATTTGGGGATAAATATCCGTTCATCTAGTTTATGTTTAAAGGAAGATAGTCACACTGCTTAATATGCAAGGGAAGTTCATACCAGTGGCTTAGGACATGCAAGGTTCTAAAGCTTTCTCGATTGTATATATTTTTTTTTTGGTGAAAATTTAAGTTTCTCATTCTAGTAGTTCATAGAGTCATAGATACGTATTAGGCTTTCTGTCCTTTTAAGCCTAGCCAATTTCTTTTTCAAAGCTGAGAATCAAACCCTCTACATTGTAAATGTGAGGTAAACTCATTTAACCATTATACTAACTCCAACACAAGGGATACCAGACTTGTGAAGAAAAAGAGGTCCAGGACAATCAGATCTCTAATGGTGCAGTAAATGAGATAGAGATCTCCCCTAAAAAGTCTGTAAGACACCAAATAAAGTGAAGGAGCTTCCAGCTTCTTTTAGTACCTTAGGGACTGAATACCACAAGCTGAAATTCCAATTTGCTATGAAAGCCTATTAAATTCCATGTCGGCATTCTGCAAACCATTATCTGATGCAGCATCTCTGAAACACTGTGTCCCAGCAGAACAGCTTTCAGTGCATTGATCACATTTCTACTCATTGTATCTGATAATTTATGTCAGGAAACCAAATAATAGTCAACACAGATCAAATATAAATTTTCCTGAAAATGAAAAATTGATTTGAGCCTTAATCGATGGTCTACCAGTATTTTACTAAGATGTTACAGCTTTGCCTGAATTATTAGTGTAATAATCATTACACACACTGCAGACTTTCTTTTTCAGTTTGTATACACATTCCTGGCAAAAGTAACACATCATAAGCCTTTTTTTACACATGGCAATGTACAAGGTAAATTCATATTCTTACCAGTTATCCTTTTCTCTCATAATTAGTTTGTATGTAACAATTTATTTGCTTTGAAATGCATTTTGAAATAAAAAATGAGCCTTTTTTTTGTTCATCAAGACAGCCTTCTAGTACTGCCAAACCCAAAGCAACTTTTTATTTTTATTTTGAATTTGGTGAATAGGTAGGTGGGCTAGTCACAGGGCCCCTTAAAATTTTAAGCATTTCTATCTCTTTAACATTCTTAGTACATTTTAAATGCTTTTAATTTATTTTCAGTCAAAGGCAGTTTTTGTTTTACCCAATTAACTTCTTCATCTCCAGGCAGATCTTCTTGCTGTGTTGACACGTATATGACTCAGCATATCTGTTTTATATATGTATCATCCTTGCTTTGTAACTCAGTCGCAAGTTTGCACATTTATATAGACAAATGTTTTCTTTTAGTCTGAGTGGTACTTAGCTGTAAAGACTTCTTTAATATTCTATGCAATGACATGAATTTTCCACTAAAACTTTTCTTCCCATAAACATGACACCTTTTGCAACAATATAATATTGCCAGCAATGATTTTTCTACATCAGCATATCCTGTCAGCCAAAAAAAGAGTCTTAACCCACAGACAACTGGTTTATCTTTGTGCAAAATCAGTGCATCACTTTCATTCCTGACTGCACATTTTTGGAAAATATTTTATTTACACTAAAATATTTCACTATGGGTACTTTCATTACCAAATGAGTAATTCAGAATACATTTTGTTCCTCATTACAGTTTCTTTAGATATCATTTTGCAATAATTTCCTTAATGGCACATTTATTTCTGAAATATTTAGAATAAAAGAGTCACATCATACCTAGAGATCTCATATGCACTGGTTATCCACCAACGATAGCTAGGTCTGGTAAGTAACTAAACTAACTTTTCATTCTTTTCTCTCTTCATACTCATACCAGTATGTCACTAATAATATTAACAGCACTTCCACGCTCAACAATTACCTCTGCAACTGCTCCTTGAAACACTAACTACATGTGAAATACCAAATGGTAGCCAAAGAAATCTCAGTCTTCCTTTATTTGCATTATTAATGTACAGCTTGGAATTCTCTTCATTAGAATTAATCTACCATAATCCCCATTTAGCAACAAAGATAGAACACGTGTTGTGTATTCTCACACAAAAAAAAAATCTCTGAGTGTTCAAAGTGGAAAATCTACTTTCTTTTACAGCTTCATTAAGTTCTTTTTAGTCTACACATAAATGGTATTATTCAGGATTTACAGCACTGGCATACTATACTATTCAGCCCATCAGCAGGCTCAGTTAGTCATTTTCTCTGTTTTTCTCACAAACGTCTGTGTATTACTCTGTATGAGCCACTAGTAAAGTGGCACAATCTAATTAAATATGGTAAACATGTGTCTATGACAGGCTGTCAGGTACTGTGTGGTACATGTGGCTATGACAGGCTGTCAGGTCCTGTGTGGTACATGTGGCTATGACAGGCTGTCAGGTCCTGTGTGGTACATGTGGCTATGACAGGCTGTCAGGTCCTGTGTGGTACATGTGGCTATGACAGGTTGTCAGGTCCTGCGTGGTACATGTGGCTATGACAGGCTGTCAGGTCCTGCGTGGTACATGTGGCTATGACAGGCTGTCAGGTCCTGCGTGGTACATGTGGCTATGACAGGCTGTCAGGTCCTGCGTGGTACATGTGGCTATGACAGGCTGTCAGGTCCTGCGTGGTACATGTGGCTATGACAGGCTGTCAGGTCCTGTGTGGAACATGTGGCTATGACAGGCTGTCAGGTCCTGCGTGGTACATGTGGCTATGACAGGCTGTCAGGTCCTGTGTGGTACATGTTGCTATGACAGGCTGTCAGGTCCTGTGTGGTACATGTGGCTATGACAGGCTGTTGGGTCCTGTCTGGTACACGTGGGTATGATAGGTTGTCAGGTACTGTGTGGTACATGTGGGTATGACAGTCTGTCAGGTACTGTGTGGTACATGTGCATATGACAGGCTGTCAGGTACTGTGTGGTACATGTGGGTATGACAGGCTGTCAGGTCCTGTGTGGTACATGTGGGTATGACAGGCTGTCAGGTCCTGTGTGGTACATGTGCATATGACAGGCTGTCAGGTCCTGTGTGGTACATGTGGGTATGACAGGCTGTCAGGTCCTGTGTGGTACATGTGGGTATGACAGGCTGTCAGGTCCTGTGTGGTACATGTGGCTATGACAGGCTGTCAGGTCCTGTGTGGTACATGTGGCTATGACAGGCTGTCAGGTCCTGTGTGGTACATGTGGCTATGACAGGCTGTCAGGTCCTGTGTGGTACATGTGGCTATGACAGGCTGTCAGGTACTGTGTGGTACATGTGGCTATGACAGGCTGTCAGGTACTGTGTGGTACATGTGGGTATGACAGGCTGTCAGGTCCTGTGTAGTAAATGTGGGTATGACAGGCTGTCAGGTACTGTGTGGTACATGTGGGTATGACAGGCTGTCAGGTCCTGTGTGGTACATGTGGGTATGACAGGCTGTCAGGTACTGTGTGGTACATGTGGGTATGGTAGGTTTGCCTCCAAGATGAAGAAGGGTGGTTAATCATGTGTACTACTTTATTTTGAGCATTTTCAATGAATACATGTGCAGTATAATTTTTTTTATTTTTGCTAAATGTTTATTTTTCAGCTACATTGCCTTGATTAAATTATATGATGAGTTTGTCTTCAAACAGAACTCCAAAATTCATCCAGAAATGGAGATGCTTTTGGCACTGGAGTGAATTTTATATTGTGACGTGTCTGGAGTTAGGAAGGAGACAGATGAAGACCAAGAGGAGAATGAGTCACAAATTAAACCAGTTTCAAAATTATTACTCATACATCCACTTATTCAAGTTTTATATTTTAAGCTTTTTGCAGAAATGCACTCATTATGAACTGTGTGGCAGACCTCCACACACATGCTTACAAGGACTGATGTACCATAAACTCAGTTATGGCCACAGAGGACAAAGATCCAGCTTATACACATACATGATCAGCACAAACACACACACACACACACACACACACACACACACACACACACACACACACACACACACACACACACACACACACACACACACACTACCACATGTTATCAATGCTCTAAGTCTAGAAAACCACTTGCTCACTCACAGCAAACAGAAATCTGTGTGCTTTTAGGGTAGCATGCACCCCCAGCCACAAGCTTGCCCTTCTGACAAAAAAATAAAATTGTTTTGAGCTATTGCATTAGTCTACATGTAAAGAGCGGGTCTACTTTAAGACCTCAAAAGTTTAATAGCTCAAATGCATATGGATCGAACTATATGCATCGAACTATTAAACAATCGAATTCCAAAAAAAAAAAAATACACACAAAAAAAAATGTAAACTAGTGTAGGCAGGTCTTGGCCAAAAGGGAGTCACCAACAAGATTTTGGGCGCATCCTGTTGAATTTTGAACAGGAATTCTGGAATGAGGGGAAGGGGAGGGAATATATAAAGAAACAGGTTCCAAGCAAAAGAGAATATCCACCTTCCGCAACAGACTCTAGGACTCTGGCACAAAATAGAGGAAGTTGTCTGTTCAGAGGGGAGGCAAATAAGTCTATTTGAGGAGTACCCCACTGGTGGACAATGTCCAAAACATCACTGTGAAGCATCCATTTGTGGGATTGAGTTAAGGACTTGCTCAGAGTGTCTGCCACAATGTTTTGACCTGAGGGAATGTAAACTGCCTGAAGAACCACTTGATAATGGACAACAAGATTGCATACTAGGAGTGCCAAACAGCAAAGATAAGTTCTGGATCCCCCATGTTTGTTTACATACCACATCACTGTGATGTAGTTTGTAAACACATTGAGAGGTCCTGGGGAGAGAGGAGGATGAAAAGCCTGAAGAGCCAGCAGAAGGGCTCTCATTTCTTTGACATTGATGCGCTCCTTCTGCAGAAGAGGAAACCACACCCCATGCACCTTTTGGGAGCCAAAAGCTGCTCCCCATCCTACATCTGATGCATTTGTGAACAGCTCCTGAGAGGGAGGAGGAGGATAAAAAGTGAGCCCTGGATTTAGGGACAACTGATGGAATCACCGGTGGAGTATTTTCTGAGACAAGGTAAAAGAGGAATTACAAATTCTAGGGGATGAGCATGTTGAAGCCAAACTGACTTCAGGAACCACTGAAACTTCCTCATGTGGAGTTTAGCCAGAGGCAGCATAGGGATGGTGGATGCCATGAACCCCAGAGCTCTCAGAAACTCTCTGGCTGTAATGGAGGAACTCTCTGGCTGTAATGGAGGCCAGAGGAAGAAGAGTTTGAAAGAAGGAGATAAGGGTCAAGGCCATGAGAGGAGGCACGGATGCCAGCAAAGGCACCGTCTGAATCCTGCGACCCAGAAAAATATGGTCCTGAGAAGAAGTCAGAAAAAACTTTGAATTTATTGTAAATTCCAGGCTTTGAAGAAGAGAAATGGCAAAATGGAGATTTTGCAACAGGATCTCTGGAGTGGATGCCTGAAACAGAAGGTCGTCCAAGTAAGAAAATATTCAGATCCCCTTAATCCTGCAAAAAGCAATCACAGGAGTGAGGCATTTACTGAATACTCTTGAGGCAGTAGAAAGGCCAAAGGGCAGAGAACTGAAAATGCCAGGAATCAACAGAGAAATGCAAAAACTTCCTGAAAAGGGGATGGATCACAATATTGAGATAAACATCCTTGAAATCTAGAGACACCATATAAAGCCTGCGGAAGCAAAAGATTAAACCAAGTCTGTAGGGATAACATTCAAAAAGAGGGTGCCTTCAGAAAAGTGTTCAGATGAGAAAGGTCTATAACTGGATTCCAAGTACCCTCTTTTCTGGGTACTAGAATCATCCTGGAGTAAAATCCCCTCCCCCTTTGGGACACAGGCACCTCTTGAATAGTACCCTAAGTCAAAAGGTCCCAAAGCACCTCTGAGAAAAAGGAGAATTATTCCCAAGGGGACTGAAGAATACCTATAAAAAGGGGAAAGGATTTCCACACCAAGAAATACCCTTGGCAAATAATGGACAGAACCTGGGAATCCTGATTAATCTGTACTTTAGCCAAACAGAGAGAGAGAGAGAGAGGAAAGTGGCTGGAAAGAATAAGATATGCAGACAGCATCTGGTTTATCTGGAAAGGAAGACTTCTGAGGCACAGACGTCTGAATAACCTTAGCAGGAGGAGCCCACTTGCCACAATTTTTTGCCCTTAGGAGGAGGCCAAGATTGCCTGTGAACAAAGGTCGGCTTACTGGGGTAGCCTCTCTGAAATTTAGGTACAGGAGAAACAAACATATTTAAATTCCTGGAAAGCCTTTCCCTTATCTTGAAGGGACTTAAGCACAGCAGCAGCAGCTTCATCAAACAATTGTTTATCATCATCAGGCAAAGCTTGAAGCTGAAGCCAAGAATACCTCATCACTGACCTAAAAATAGCAGCTCTCGAAGAAACATCTGCTGCATCATAACTACACTTGATAGAATGATGAGCCACCTGGGTGTAAGTCCCTAACAGGAAAAAAGCAGAAAGTTTACCCTCAGTGTCTGGAAGATCAGATATAACCTGACAAGCCTGGACATATGGGTCTGATAATTAAACAGCCCTAAAAGCCAAGTGTAAACCTTTTACATAACCTTTCCATGGTTCTGCTATCTTTATCAAGAGGGCAGTAATTTGGGAAAGGGAATGGACACTTGTAAAAATATTTACAGTCCTCAGGCACCCCATAGAACCTATCATGTTTCTTGGGAGCAGGGTACTGTGAATCTGGAGCTTTAGATGCACTGGAAAACACATCCAACAAAGCAACCAAAACAGGAGGAACAGCAGAAGGTTTAGGAGATTCCATCTGCAGCAACTCATAGTGTCTCTTATGTATCTTAGAGACCTGAGCACAATCCCATTTAAAGAACTCCATCATCCTGGAGACTCTGTCCTCAAAAGAAATCTCTTCAAAAGGAATATCAGGATTGGTAGATTCCTCTTCCTCTGACCCACAGTCCAAAGGAGAAGGAATATAAGAAGAGTAAGCAAGGGATTCATCATCTGAATCCAACTCTTCTTCAGAAGAATCCTGTTCCCTGGGTCTTTTAAGGAAGTACAGCACCAAGGGGGACCTGGAAAAGAAACTCCCTGAGGAGGTTTCAATGCCATCAAAGCACTAAACAAACCCTAAGTGAAGGCCTGCCACTCACTCTGTGGATCCATAGGAGCAGGAGAAATATGCTTATTTTTTTGTTTTTTTCTTCAATGAGACATCTGTCTCATACAACTTGGAAGGCTCTGACACAGGATGGGATTCAATAGTAGTAGCAGGGACTTCTTCTCTAACTAAAATCTGAGGAACAACCCTAGGGCCTTGTAAATGATCAACCATGGTTCCCCCTGAACATCCGAAACAGATATCTGCAAAGCCTTCTCGAACGTGCTTAAAGTTAGATCCCACCGGCATCCAACCCAGTCATGCCACAGGAATCTGACAACAAAGCCAGAAGAAACTCTGGGTATTCACCCACCTCAGGAGAGACATCTGGTGGAGGCTGAATGGCTTCTTGGCCTTCTGCTTCCCTGACAGCTGTCCCTTGGGATGGGAAGTTCCCTCCATCTGATCTTTCATGAGGAGTTTAAGACACTGATTCTCAAGATACAGGACCAAAGAAGAAAGTGTACTATGTAAGGTTTTAGGAACAAAAGGTTGACAGATGGAACAGGACATATGGCTGTGTGAGGCACCAAGGCAAAAGAGACACTGTTCGTGGTGGTTTTCATGGGGAATCTGACTCCTACACTGGCATTTACCCTTTTATAATGGAAAAATGTATTCAAATTCAAATTATGGATTACCTATCCCAAAACCAACTACTTTCCACAACTCAGCATGGCTTCCACCCTGGCCATAGTACTACAACTGCTCTCCTATCCTTCTTAGACACTGTTAACCACAGCTGCAATGATGGTAAACTTGTCTCTACACTCTATTGATCTCTCTAATGCTTTTGACACCATCTCCCATCCTCTCCTCCTTTCCAAGCTCTCACACCTAGGCTTGTCCACACCCATCCTTAACTGGTTCACCAGTTATCTCACAAACAGACAACGACAATCCACCAAATGGCTGCACTCTCTCTCTCCTTTTCTCATTACTTCTACTGGAGTTCCCCAAGAATCCATCTTAGGCCCCTCCTGTTCAGTATTTTTATTAACGACTTTCACTCCACTCTCACTCATGCATCTGTAGATCAATACACAGATGATTCTACTATTATCTGCTCTGGTAACTCTGAAACCGAACTTCTGACCATCACCCAGAATGCTTTCTCCATTACCAAAACCTGGATGACAAATAATCACCTTGTCCTCAACGCAAATAAAATAAAACTCTTGCTTTTTATACCCAAAAAAGGACCACCATTAATAAATCTGAATTCATCATTTTCTCCTCCAACAAGACTGCCTGAGGTAGTTTCCCATACCAAGTTACTTGGCATAACCTTAGATGACAACTTAACCTTTGACCAACGCATCCACAACACCATCAAAATAATACACCAAAAACCTGGTACCTTCTACAGACAAACACTTTTTAAAACTACTCTACAAGAAAAACACTTGCCCAAACCTCTCTTAAATTCTCTCCTCTATGGTGCCCCCATTCTGACAAACATCCAATCCTCATTAAAAACTAAAATGGAGAGCTGCTATAACAAAATTGCTAAATTCGTTACCAGAGCAAAACATTCCTCCCATCACTGTCACTCATTACAATCCCTGAACTGGCTAGAACTCCCACAATACCTCACATACATACAACAAGCTACAGTACACAAATTAATTTATAATTCCTTCAAATGGCCAGCCCTTCCTTCACTTCTGACTCTATCAACCAAACCGATCTCTAAGATCTGAAAATCAATCACTTATCCAAGTTAAGAGACCTAAACTCCCTGTAGGCCAATACCTTTACTCTTTCACTGTAGCTAAACTCTGGAATGCCCTTCCACCTTCTCTATGGACTATAAATAATGCCCAGTCATTCAGAAAATCACTCTACCAAGATCTCTCCTCTCATTGGCTATGTCCTTGAATCCCCAATTCCTCAGTTACCTGATTACTAACCTGACTTATCTCAGATACCCACACTCTTCTTCACTCTCCCTATTGCGCACTCACCCTTAATCACAGCACAGTGTGCCTCACCCTGCTTCACATGGTGTGTAAAAATTGTGTAAGTGCAGATTATCATTATCTGTCTGATCTATTGAATACCTGCCAAGCACCTGAGTCTTCCACAAAATGTTGCTATACATTGCCTATGTTACTGTGTTACTTCTGACTCATATTGTTACTCTTGTATATTGTTAAATGCTGTTATTACTCATTTACATTGTTAAATGCTGTTATTAACTCTCTAAACAAATTCTTTATTATGTATATTGTTTTTGGAGCTTTTCTCCCTGGGCCTCCACTGAAAATGGGCTCATACCAGCACAGTGGACTTTCCTGGTTAACAAAAGCAAATAAATAAATAATAAAAGAAACCCCAGAAGCAACAAAAAGAAAAGACAAGTAAAAAGTAACCCCAATGGGGCACTTGTCCACAATGGCTCAGTGAAACCGGCAACAGAACATAGGCATTCAAACCGACAATCAAGCGATGGCGTTTAGACTGGTGACTAAGTAGTTCTGAGGATGATACATCTGGATGCCAACTTTATGTTTTATGGTATGCAAGAAGCATGTGTGTGTGACATATGGCATACCGTAAAGCAATCTAAGGCTTTGGTATACTGGCAGATGCCGGGCTTCCCTAGGTAAGGGATCCCTAATATTATGAATACTGCAACAGTGAAATGGAAGGACATCTTAAACTTCACTCACACCACAATCAAGTGTGCTTAAACACTTAAAACAAATTAAATTATCTCAGAACTTCAATACAAATAACAATGAAATTCCAGTTCAATGGATGTAGACGGGATCAGAAGCAAAGGTCACATCTAGTAAAATTTACCCACAGTACGAGACTTGCTGCATAGCTTAGCACAGCCCAGTAAAATAAACTGTGCATAAAGTATTTATTACATTTAGTAAAAAAAAAAAAACAAACAGTAAAGAGTTACCCCTTTCACTAACATAAGAATGCATCACCTAAAGTATACATAAACTGGAAAATGATAAAAATGGTGAAGATAAAACTTAATAAATATTACAATGCTAAAACACAATTCTCTAGTAACAATTGTTCAAGTTATTGATAGGTATAGAAAAAAAGTGTATACTTCAACTTTAAAATTTCAAAATTTTAAATTCTCAGGCTAATATTTTTAAGTTTATTCTGGCATTGTGAAAGTATGAGGAATGTTTTATCTACAGGTTCTTCATGTGAAGAAAAATCTGCTTTAAATAACTTATTGTTTTCTATTGCACAGGTCACTACTCATTGTTCGCAGTCTGCATGTGACACTGTTGATGCATCTTCCAGAGCTATGGCCACTGGTATACTTTTGAGGATTGCTTGGCTGCATTCTCAAAGCCTTCAAGGTGATGCTAAAAATGAGATTTTAAATTCTTCCTTGGACAGAGATTTAGTGTTTGGACTTCTGCTGCAGAGGTGTTCAAGAAGTGTGATGAAAGGGGTAAACTGATCCTGGGAATCAGTAAGATTTTTCCGACCTCCTTTTCCAAATTTCCCAGTGAATTTTTTTCTCCTCATCCAATTTCAGCAAAACACAGAATAAACAGTCTCAACAAAATTCAGGTAAACAGAGATTTAAGTTGTGGCAAGGAGGTTCCAAAAAGAAGTCTCAAGCCTCCAAAAATCAAAGACACTCCAACAACCTGAATAACTATTCAAGAGACCTTGTTATACCCTTCCACCCTGGCCATCTTTCTTACCAAAAGTCTGAATCTCCATTTTTCTCTTTGGCAACAGATTTCAGGCAAATAGGTTTTGAAAATCATTCATCATGGTTACAGATAGCAGCGGGAGGAAATTCTTCTTTTCCAGAGGATCACTCCTCATCCTGCAGAGCAGACTGTTTTGTTTCCATCTGTTCTTCATCACATGCTGTCCAAGGGAATTATAGAACCAGTTCCTCCATCCCAGATAGAGAAGGGGCTTTACTCAAGGATGTTCCTAGAATAAACTAGTCCTAAAGAAAGAAAATACTTGGAGACCAGTTCTGGATCTCTTTTTCCTAAATCTGTTTGTGATAGTGCCCAAAATTAAAATGTCGTCACTTCTCAACCTGTGGCCTCCTCTTCCACTTTTAAGCTTCCTGATAACACTAGACTTAAAAGATGTTTGTCATCACATTCTTACTCATCCAGATGTCAAGCATTTCATCCATTCTTTGCCTTACCCTTTGGATTATCCACTGCACCAAGAGTGTTCACAAAGTGTCTAGCTCTAGCTTTAGCTCATTGCAGGCTATAGGGTATCCACATTTTTTCCATGTTTAGACTTCTATTTGCAGAGTTTTTTTTTTTCAAAATGTCAGGAATATCTCTCTTCGGTGACAGATCTCTTGCACAAGCTGGGATTCCAAGAGAATATCCAGAACTCTTTATTGACTCCTTCACATAAGATTGTGTTGCTGGGATCTCAGCTAGGCACCTCAGTTTAAACGGCTTCATGGGGAAAAAAAGTAGATCTTTATTTAGATCTATTTCTGTGTTTTTCCACTGACTTATTCAGGAGGGAATACCTCAGGTTTTGGGGTCTCATGTCATCTATGATTCTCATGATACCCCTGGCAAGATTCAACATGAGAAAGACATAGTGGTATATAAAATCTTTTTGGTCCCAGCATCACTATCTATTCAGATCCCAGTAATGGGGTTTGTCAGAAGAGAAATCACTTGGCGGAGACAATAGATATCCTTAAATCAAGGTCTCTCCTTCTCCTTCCCTGCTCCAAAGAAGTCAGTCACCCCAAATGCTTTAAACTTTGCTTGGGGATGTGGGTGTGCAGAGTGTGTGGGACACCAAGGACAGAGGCAAGCACATAAATATCAAGATGTTCTGATCTAGGCACTCAATTCTCTGAACCATCTTTGGTCCCCTGCATCTCTTCAAGTGGATACAGACAATACTACAGTGATGTGGTACATCAACAAGCAAGGGGGAACCAGGTTGTACCCCCTTTGCAGACAAGCTGTCTTAGCTTGTGATATAGTTTCAGAGCACAATCTCACTCTACAGGTATCCTACATTCTGCCAGGACAAAACTGTATGACAGAAACTGAACAGGAACATGGCAGATGCTCACAAATGAAAACTAGATCCAAGGGTCTTCCAAGATTTGATTCATTTGTGGGGAGATCCATAAGTAGACCTCTCTGTCTCCTCACTGAACAATCAAAAGGTAAAATTCTATTCCAGGACTACATGGAAGGTGGCCTAGAAGATACCTTTTCTTTCTTTGGACAGGAATGTTTCTGTAAGCCTTTCCACCCTTTCTACTAACATCTAGAGTACTTCTGAAGATAAAGAAGGAATCCCTCAAGATCAAATGTGGGAACTCCCTTCTATCCACGACAACCATGGTTCTTCTTTTGGAAATGGCCAGAGGCAATTACCACAAGCTTCTTCAGAGAATGAATCTACTCATACAAGAACAGGGGTGTTTCATACATCTTGACATCAACCATCTTCAACTGACTACCTAGATGATAGGGTCTTAATCCCATTTAGGCACCTGTTTTCTGAGGACATGCAGCAGGTACTAATGGGGGCAAGAAAGCCTGCTACTAGAAAATCATATATTAGCAAATGGAAAAGGTTTTCTAGTTGGTGCAAACATAACCAGCACCCACTCATTGCTAGTTCTCTTGTTTTACAATATTTGTGTGAGTTACTATTCTAAAGCCTTTCTTTTTCCTCTATCAAGGTTAATTTACTGGCCATTTCATCATATTTGTCCATGGATCATCCTCTTTCAATGCAGTCACATGTCAAAATGTTCTTGAAAGGGGGTTTTGCATAAGAGACCTCCAAGTAAACCTGTGGTCTGTCGTTAGGATCTTAATTTTGTGTTAGAGAAACTAAAACTTGCTCCACTTGAACTTGCTAATCTGGCTGATTTGAGGTTTTTAACATGGAAAACAGTTTTATGGACTGCTCTGACCTCTGCAAGAAGAGTATCAGAGTTGAAAGCTCTTATGGCGAGTCAATCCTACCTCATTTTCCACAAATACAGGGTTTCTTTGAGAAGTATTCCGTCTTTTATGCCTAAACTATTACCAGAGTTTACTTTAAGCCAAACTATTCATCTCCCCATTTTCTTTCCTGAATCTAAAAATAAGGGAGAAAGGATACTCCATACCTTGGATGTCCACAGATAACTCAGGTACTATCTTGACATAACTTTTCAGATCACCTGATCAACTGTAAATTTCTTGTAAAGGTGAGAAGAAGGGACAACCTGTGTCAAAACAGACTATTTCCAAATGGTTGTCTATACCTATTACTTTATATTCACCATGACAAATCTATTCCAGGCAGGGTCAAGGCCCATTCTATAGGAACCTTAGTTTCTTCTATGGCTTTTTGGAAAGGGTTGGATTCTAGAAGTATTCTACAAACTGCTACTTGGTCCTGTGTACATACTTTTATGAAGCACTATAAACTAGATTCCTTCTCCAAGTCTAGATCAAGCTTTGCCTGGACCATTTTCCAGGGCTACCTGAACCCTTCCCCTTCCATCTCCCAAATATAGTCAACTTTGGTAATATACCTATATAGCCAAGTCTATTGCAACAATGATCAATATGAAGAACATAGCCATACCTTTCAACCTGGAAACATTAAAAATCTGAACAAGGCCCATGAAAAATAGGTACAAATCTGTATGCTGATTAACACATAATTTGTGTACATAATTATGTAACCCCACCCACTCCAATGGAATTGTGGGATATCAACTTTCAAACGCCAACTGAAGAACAGACAACCAAAATATGGCACCACTGACCCCCTGCAGCCATTCCAATGTCCCATTACCTGGATGATTTTGCCCCATTTGCCATAAATACTAATGTGTGCATACTGCTTTACTTCTACAATGATTATGTGGATTTTATTTTGATGTCTGCTAAACAAAGCAGTACTGTCTCAATGAAAATAGACTATGCATTAAAACTTCTCTGCCCTTGAAACTCACATTCATTGAAATAGCATTGAAACCCACACCACAGCCAAAGAAAATGCATCTGGCCAGTGGTGAATAAAGATTACCTTTGGGCTGTTTTCAAATCATTGGCCCCTTACACACAAAACAAGAAACATGTTCTTTTCTTTGATACACATTCCAGACTTTAAGTTATATTTCTTGTATAATAAAACACATTTGTTAGAGCGCATTTTAAATTTATTGTTTGAACATTTTTTCAGTAGACTGTACTGTAGGCAATGAAACAAAATGCATGAACCAATAATGACAAAAATGCCCAATTCAGAACATTTCCATCATAAAAGTCTACTTCCACACCCACACTATAAATAGAATGACAATAGTGTAGGCCATAGACATCTTGCACAGCTTCTCACACTTATTTTCAAGTTCAGTTTTTTTTTGGGGGGGGGGGCAAAAGGTCAAAAAGCAGGGACACATTTTAAAACATTGCTAGTATAATTTTGGAAAGTTGCTAGAATAAAATATCGTGTTACCACCATGCATTTCATTGGTAAGTCATGAACCCAGGACCCTATACACTATAGTCAGAGCAACAAACCACTATGCCAAATCAGCAGTTTGCTAAAAAATAGAAAACAAACTTAATGGCTATCATTTAGTGAATTTATTTCACACTTCTCACCGTAGCTCAACTTCTCAACCTCTTAGCACAAAAAAAGCTGGACAAAGCCAATATGGGGGAATACAAATTCAGTTCTCACTTTTCACTAGCCACAGCTCTCAACTCTTATCACAAAAACCTGGACAAACAACAAAGCCAGTAATGGGGGAATACAAATTTTGTTCTTACTTCCCACCATAGCTTTTCTCAACTCTTAGCACAACAAATCTGGAAAAAGCTGAGAAATGGTGGTGGCTAGGAACTTTAGGCTCTTTTTCAGTACAGGGCTTGAGCCTGAAATACCTCTAGCCATCAGGTGTATTACATGGGGGGCATAGCCACCAGGTGCATCACATGGGGGCATTTTCACACACACACACACACACACACACACACACACACACACACACACACACACACACACACGTTACACATCTGGATCCAAAATGAGTGTCCAAACATCAGAGGAGTGCTGTGCTGCTGACTTCCCTGTGTCTGTAACCCAAATGGCCTGCAGAGCTAATAAATCCAAAGTGCTGCTGCCTTCCCTGTCCAAAGCGAGAGCTAATATGCTGACTGTCCAAAGCCGCCTGCAGGGCTAATAAATCCCAAGTGCTGCTGACTTCCCTGTGTCTGCAGAGCTAATAAATCCAAAGTACTGCTGATTTCCATGTCCAAAGCGAGAGCTAATATGCTGACAGTCCAAAACGGCCTGCAGGGCTAATAAATCCAAAGTGCTGCTGACTTCCCTGTCCAAAGCGAGAGCTAATAAATTTCCCTGTGTGAGAGCTGCTGTAATACATTTCCCTGTTATCGTGAGTGAGGTTTCCTGCTCGCATTTGAGCCAGACCAGCCGGAAATGACAATGTGAGCTCCTTGAGCTCAATTCCGACTGGCTGGTAGCCCTGACAGAGCTGATGTCATCGCGCACGTGATGATGTCAGCTCCGACAGCACGGTAATTCAAAAACTTGAAACAATAAATGTAAAAAATTCGGGAATGAAGGGGTGCCACTTGGGAATCATGGCATCCCTTCATTTGGACCCCAAAACTCAGTAGAAACCAAGTAATTTGGTATGGTTGACAGGTATGAACATAGCACAGTTGTGCAAGTTGAACTTACCACAACAGATGTTCAAATGATCACTGGTGCAATAACCACTCCCTCCCTCCAACCCCCTTGTTTTTTCTGTGCTCAGCTTCCCTCTCTCTGCTGGCAGGAAAGCTCTGAAGGGCTTTGTGCCCAAACTTGTCTTTTAGTCAACTCAGCTCTAGCTGATTGACAGTTTGGGTAAGTGGAAGGTGCCCAAAGTTTTGGAAGCTAGCCAGCTGTTATATCCTTGGCAAAATATAACCCATATTGCTAAGGCTACTGCAGCAGTGATATTTAGAGCATCTACAGTACACAACTGTACTTTCTTTTCCTACCAAGCTAATAGAATGTTTACAAAAAGGGAGGCAGCTTGGGTCCCTTATACAGTTCTTAATCTGCTTAAAATAGCCATTACTAAGTACAAAAATATTATCCAAAGTAATTAATAATTAGTAATTACTATCAATATAACTGGAGCTTTCATGGCAAATCAGCTAAATTAGTTCACTTAATCTACCCATTTATCTTGTGGGATGCAAGTGTACAATTATGTAACAGCCAGAGTGGCCATCATAACTATGTCCTTCAATAAATCATCATCAGTATTGTTTAACATATAAAATGTCATGAATCTCTAGTAAAATGTGATATCCTATTTAATATATATTAAAGTTTAGAATCTATCTCTAGTGACAGTGGTTCAGTTTTCAAATGGTTTGCCACCACAATTGGATAAAAATCTGGATAATAAGCATATTTATGTATTTTCATAATTTCCCCAAATTCCCACTCAGCATATTTATACATCTTTAGACTCCCCAAAAATAATTCCAAGTCAAGGATTGGTGACTTTAAAATTGGTATGCTGTTGCATTACTACATCTATTAGAAAGCAAATATAATAAAATGCAGTCAATGTATTTATAAGCATCTGAGATAAATAATGAGACCATTTATAACATGCTTTATCAAGTAACACATGAAACCACTGATGCACTATACTCTTTTCTGATTCACAATGACTAAACTAATCTATCTGCAATCATACATCAAGCAATTGTTATGCCTCAGATCAAAGAAACTTGTTTTCTGTATTATAATGGCTGAAATGCAATATATATTCTGTGGCTTACTTTTTCAGGCAAGGAGATTTACTTCATGTTTTCATAGCACCTCTGAACAATATTTTTTTTTATGGAATAATTATTTCAGTTATCCTCCATATACATAATTTATTACATCTATGAGAAAAATGGCAAAGAATAAGCATAACTCAAATCTGTCTCTGAAGTAGCACTTCCAGAGTCAAGTAGTTTATTTCTGCTACTTTCGTATTTCTCATTAGAGAGAAAGCCAGACATTGAGGTAGTCACTCATAGAGGAGAAGACACAAAGAAATGACAGTGCTAGAACGCCTGTTTCTCAAAAGGTGTAAAAAACATGCAATGCGCACATTCCAAAGCCCACATCCAAAATCACACTAACAGACACCGATAAACAGTTACATGAACATAAGGTTTTCTCTTATATAGTAACTTATACACCACACAGGAGAGAACACAGTCCCTGAAGGCTGAAAACACTGCATACATTCACATTCACAATACTGACAATATCATGTAGTCAAAGAAAACATGCAGCTGATGGGAGTGCACATTCCATGGGTGGTTTTAGATGAGTGGGTTGTCACTTAAGCCTGTGATATTTGACACCACACCCTAAGAAATAACTATCAAGGCATGATATTGCCCTCTACCACATGTGGGCATCGTCTCAGATCCATGAAATTTGAAGAATTTTTAAATAACATCTACTCTAGAAGATACTGTTCCTCTTAAAAATAGCTTATGTTTTAATAAAGCACTTGAAGAAAAACAATGTTTTTTTTTTGCTGCAGCATCAAATGACATCAGTAAATAACAGCAGATTTGTAACATACTTGGTTAGCTGCAGTTGTTAAGAGTGGTGCTCTGGAAATTAGCTACCAGTCTGCCCTGTTTATTTTTAGAACAAAATTTATGAATTATGTTGTTCTCGTTCACCTTCTTTCTTCATATTTCAGCTTTTCTGCTCAGCCCTTGGGGGGGGGGGGAGTACTTTCAAGGGGAGTATTAAGTCTGCGAAGGAATAATAAAGCAAATTTCAACCTTTTGCACTGCTTTTTTGCAAATGAGAGTTTCAGCTGAAAGGCATGACAAAATAAAAAAGACAAATCTCTGCCACAAGACCACAACTGGCTATTTGAAGACACACTGTCTTATTTTTCCCATATTTTGTTGTAAGTCGTCATTCCAGTGACTGACCGAGAATGCAAATGTATTGTTTCAAACAGCAGAGCTGCACAAGGAAATGAGCTGGCGTCCCAGAAGGAAATGAGCTGGTATGCTAGAAGGAAATGAGCTGGCTTCCCAGAAGGAAATGAGCTGGCATCCCAGAAGGAAATGAGCTGGTATCCTATAAGGAAATGAGCTGGCGTCCCAGAAGGAAATGAGCTGGCATCCAAGAATAAGATGCCAACACTCCTCTCCAGTAGAACTGTCTCAGAAGATAATTGCGTCATGTCTGAGGAGTAACAGCACATTAACCTATTCCTGACTTTCCTGCTTACTGAAGTGTTCATAACACACTGTGTATACACACATACCTACTGTGGTGAAATGAGACAGCTACGTTGTTTATCTTTTGACATTATGCACAAGTGATGCATCCAGCTACAACAGTGAGAGCTGAGGCAGGGCAAAGATTACAGGTGACGAGGGATGAAGCCAAGGGACTGCCATGTTTTGTAAAAATGTGTGCGTGTGTGTAAACTCATGCACATGCACATGTATGTGTGCACATGCACAAGTAGATGCCTGTATACTT
This sequence comes from Protopterus annectens, assembly GCF_019279795.1. Lineage (NCBI taxonomy): Eukaryota > Metazoa > Chordata > Ceratodontiformes > Protopteridae > Protopterus > Protopterus annectens. The sequence continues at coordinate 240,087,610 of NC_056743.1, forward strand.
CTACATGTGACTGTTTCATCATTTAATAACCAAGACTGGGGTAGCGCTAAACTAATCCTAACAAAATATAGTCAGGAGTCAACAATTTCACAGTATTTAACTAAAAATTACTCTCTTGTACTTCATCTATATTACCATGCATAGCTGCTGTCCTAATTAAAGTACTAACCGTGTCTAATGCAGCAAAGGCACACTGATTTATCATTATGCTCATTCTTTGTTAACAACACTATACACCAAATGAAGTGCGTCTCAGACATTCTTTGCATTTTGGGTGACTAAAAGAGTTACTTGCCAACATAATGGCTGGCGTCTCTACCTACAGAAAATGAGCAATCAATTCAAAACATGAGACCACTACCTAATATTTCAACCAAAAATACTGCAAAAACTTGAAGGGCTAAATGGAGAAAATCATTTTTGGTAAAGAAAAATTAACAAGTCCTTTTGACAATTTGCATAAGTGCAACATCCAACTAGAATGGTGACATAAAGACAATGCAAGAAACTCCTCTGTTTTGTAGGAGTGTGTGCCTCTGTGCTTGTGCATGTGTACGTTTATTTTCTGTCTGTCTATATGCAGATAGACCCTAAGACAAAAGTACTCAGTTTGCCTTATGAATACGGATACAATACTCGCCAGCACAAAAAAACACCTTAAAGGTGCCCTGCATATTGTTTTCTCTAAAGCCTTCCACTAAGTCAGCCATAAACTGCTAAACACATTCTCTTATTCCAGTCATAGAGCATCCATGCTGAAGTGGCTCACCAGTTACCACACAAATAAAGTCTTTTCAGTTAACAAACACAACATTTCACCCCCACAATAATTAATTTCTGGTCTTCCCCAAGGATCAATTGTAGCCCTTAGTCTGTTTAGCATATGCGGGCGGCCACGGTGGTGCAGTGGTTAGCATTGCTGCCTGCTTCCTAGTTTCTCCTGGTTTCTCCGGTCGATGGGTGCGCTTCTGCTCGTCCCTCCCCATGTCCTGCCCTGTGTTTCGTGTGGTCGGTTTCCTTCCTCGGCCTCCCACCAAAGAAAGACATGCTGTGGATTGGGACACTTAAATTGGCCCTAGGGTGTGATTGTGTGGGTGTGCCTAGGTTAGGCGCGCGCTGGCTGGCTGGACACGTAAAACTCCCACTGCTGCCATTTTCAATGCGGACAAGGTGATCCGCTGTGGCGACCCCTAACCGGGAAAAAGCCGAAAGAAGAAGAAGAAGAAGAAGAAGTCTGTTTAGCATATGCAGTACCTCACTGTTCAATGACCTAAAACTGTTCATTACTCTTTGTGCCAATAATCTAGTTTTTTTATGAAGGATCCGCCAACCATAAAATGATTATACAAAAGTTTTGATACACCCTCCAAAGCCCAGTAGCTGACAGTCAGTACTGTCTTACTCCCAACACAAGTCTATGTATCTACAGTTCTAATATGCATAATCATTTGTACAAACTAGAACAGATATACAACAGAACTGTAAAATTTGCAGCCAACCTTTCCAAACAAAGCACACCGCTACACAGCCCTACAAAATATAGATGGCCAGAGCTTCAAAATTATCTAGTGTTCATCAAATCTATGACTGCACAAAACATTCTATGCAAACCTGATACATAACCAACAATAACTAACCTCATGCAAATATACCAACCAGCTAGACAACTTGTATCACAATATCAATGCCAGACATACATTTGCAAAATCTAATACCATTTTGGACACTCAGGCTACTCATTCCATGTTGCTGAACTACAGAAACTCCATCCCTATTGAACTATGTTCACAATCCCAACCTAAATTATTCTCAGAAATATGAAAAAAATATTTGGCAGCTTCTTGAACCTACAAATGTTACCTATATAACCAGTCTCATAACAAAGCAAACAAGCAAAATTACTGTCCCTCCCTTGTATCAAGTAAAAACACTGTCACTGGCCTTCCAAATGCCTCACTTAGCTCTACTATCTCTTTCTTGGTCCTAGCACCTGTCTACTTGTACTATACTTCTCTGTCAGACCCACTGCACTTCCCAACACTATCCAACCATATACTCCTATTACCATGAACTAAACATTCCAAGCAACTAACCAACCCACTTTTCAAAATTCTGTTGCAAGTCACAATAAAAACAAGTGTAAATACTGTAGCGGTTGTATGTCTACATAACTGCACAACTTGGTACCTACTTTATCATACTGTTGACTATATGAGATGTATGATTCCCGAAGGCTCAATGTACTGAACTCTATAGTTGTCTATGATTTTTCTTGTTCGCTATAAACTGAGGAGATTTTACCCCCAGGGCACTCCTAAAAAGGGGCCTTTGACTCATACCTCTCAACTGTATAGATTTTCACAGAATGTCCAGATTTTTGCCTTATATTTTTGGTCTGTTTTTCATAAAATTGTGACTTGTTTGACTCAGTCAGACTATCCCAGTCAACTAATATGCATACATGCATACATAAAAGTAAATAAATACTTAAACAATATAAGACAAATGCAAAACAGGCTAACAATGTTTTTAGCACTCTGCAAAAGCTAAATAACCTACCTCCCCTCCTAACTCCCTATCCTACAACAGCCAACCTACATAGAATGCCCTTTACTTCAAATATTTAGAAGCTACTTTATACAGTAAACATAGTAACATTGTCAGCAGCATTTTGTCACCATCTGAGAGCTTTCACAGGAGGCTAAGCAGTTCCGTCTGTACCATCTGGCTGTCAAAGTATTTATAAAAACGTAACATTTATAACAATATAAAATATTGTACAAACAGTTAATATCTTTTTACCTGCACTAGACAGAGTTCAAATATCAATACAGTTGTGTTTGCCATTCTGTAAGCTTTAAGATGAAATATTTTAATACTTCATATGTAGAATGGTTTTGGAATTATTAATGCAAATGGGAACAATAATATTTGACACCTAGAGGTGTCAGTAGGGCGGAACTGCAGAAACTTGGCTGTAATGAGTTTAGAACACACCTTATTAACTCCATTTCCCAACAGTGTTCCTGTGCTTTCAAGACCTGAAATCTGCTGTCCAGGTTTTCTCACTATTTTTACCAAGATAAATTACCAATATAAAGGGCCTTTCAGCTAATCAATATCCAGTTTATAATCAGGTTAGAAAAAAAATACCAACCTTCTTGGAATGGCTAGCCACTTACATATACTTCAGCATCCACTAAAGTTTGTCTAATGGACTCTCTACAATTTATACATGTCCACCTCAGACTTTCTCTAACATTACTACAGTAAAAGTAGATATATTTTTACATAACTCCTCACCTTAATTTCACACCTTTATGAATCCTTTAAACACAGCAGGACTATCATAAACCCTCTATTGAAAGGTATCACTGATGAGTAAACTGTGCACAAGAATGCTTACAACTGACAACTGTACCTACGTGTACACTATGGCTAGCCTACGAGTCATCCCTAACTACTCTGTCATGTGTATTTAAAGTGAGGATGTTGCGTTACAGCAAGTTGCAATGCAATGTATTGTATCTTGTGAGCCTGTGATGTGTTTTTTTTTCACCCTTTCTTCCACTATGGAGTTGGTATAATTTTGGGGGAAAGGTGCGGGGGGCTTGACACCTTGCAAGAGACTTTTTTTTTCTATTTTTATTGGTTTATTGACTTACCATTTTCAAAATTACATTTTCACTAAATGATGAGCCATAAAATGTATCTTTGACAGCTTGTAGTTAAACAGTACACCGTATATGTTTTTCAAAATTATTGCCTCTTCAAAATTCTTTTACTCTCTGTGTTTTTAAGTCTTTGTTTGCATTGTTCCTGATTTTTTTGTTTGCATACTGAACTGTTTTGCTTCCATTCCATTTAATCATCAGGCTGGTGCTGAAATGGTTTCACTGGGATCAGTCCACCACTCCAGTAAACACATTTATTTATATATAGATAGAGCTCTACTATTCACTGGCAGATGCCAGCATAATAAAGTTTAAATAATATAGTGGAGTAACAATTACTTTTGTTTAACCTATTCTGTCTGCATACAGACTTGTCTGGGAGAATTTAGTTTAATGGGTGGAATTCATGAAATATAAAGAAAACAGAATACTGCAACCAGTGCTGGATTAAGAGTAGCTAGGGTCCCAGGTGTTTTCAAACCACAGACCCCCTAGTCACATTTTTAGGACCATGGAGAAATGCATGTACCCTTTTGGATTTACTTTCCAAATTATTTGAAATTACATGTCTTGTTTAGTACAGCAACATTTATTTGTCACAGTGTGTACTAAGTTTGTAGTTTTAGGCATTTTTTCAGTAAGCAGTAAAACAAAACTTAAAGGCCACGGTGTTGCAGCGATAGCATTGTTGCCTCACAGCAAGAGGTTCTCCCGTTCAATTATCAGCTGGAGCACCTTCTGTGTGGAGTCTGCATGTCCTCCTCGCGTTTGAAAGACATGCGTAGAATGGGCGTGCCTTCGTTGAGGGTTGGGCATCGAGCTGGCACCACGGCACCCATAAAAAATCTACTGCCAATCATTAGTGGACCAGAGTTCCGCTGTGGCGACCCATAACCGGGAAAAGCCAAAAGACGAACTATTAAAGGGGAACTTCACCCAAATGTCAGTTTTTTTCTTTCTAAAACGTGATCTTCCTTCCCTGTATTGCAACACTAAACACGTCACATACAAGGCATAATTTATTATTCCAATCATTTCATGTCTGACCTTGCCTTATTTCCTATCTTTGTCTTATCGTCTGTTAAATCAAGAAGGCAAGGAGAGGCAAAGTAATTAGGTTATGTCACTTATTCCAGCTACAGACCCATTAAGCAAATTAAAACAAATTAAGCCTACTTCCTCACATATCAAAAGGAGTCTCAAATGTCACAGATGCTAAGCCCATAAGACAGGCATTGACCCAACCAAACATTCTTGTTATCGGTCACTCCATTGTAAGACATACAGATGTGCCTCTTACCAGGCTGGGCAAGTAAAGAGTGATGGTGAGTTGCTTGTCTGATGCCAGATCCATCAGATTATGCATGTACTCAAGTCCTCAAACAACAAGTACGAGTAGGACTCTGTCATAGTTCATGCTGGTGTCAATGACTTGAAGTCTACCTCCCCAGACTATATGAAGAAAGACATAATGGTGCTCTCAGACTGCGTCTCCAAGGCAGGTATTAGCCTAGCACTGAACAGAATTCTACCTTCAAGGATGATGATGTGACATGAGCAAAAAACTAGTTGATTTCAATAATTGGCTTAGTTTTGGTGTCATTCAGAGGGGTCCAATATTTAACAGCCTAGGACAATATGATCGATAGACCATGCTGCTTTGCTGGGGATGGCCTACATCTGTTCCCTCTAAAGTTTATTAAAGTTATTATCCACCCCCATAGTGCCTTTTGTAGGCAATGCAAACCTGATAAATCTACCAACATTACAAAACAGGCAAAGGAAAATATGAAGGTGCTACTGCTAGGAGGCTAAACAGGAAACTCCACTCCCCACAATCCTTTCTCACTCTGGAAGACTGATGTCTGTGTGCTGACTGAGACATTGTTTAAAATAGTGGAGAGCACTCCAGCTGTGGAGGTCCATAACACTTTCCGCACATTTAGACCAACTACTACTGCATAGGAGGGGTAAAACGGTGGAGGTTTCTCAGCCTACATCCAGAAGGGACTCACATCAAGGCTGGTAAAGCAGGAGGCTACATTATTGCTTCTTCATGTCCAAATAACTATCATAAAAGGTTCCATATCATATAGTAGCTAATAGCCAAAACCATCAGTTGTAGAAAAAAAAAAAAAACAATCCAAAGTAAAATGCCTACAAACTGGACACCACCACAGTAAAATTTACAATATTTATTTAGCACTTTCATTTTGATACTCAAAACTTCTTCAGAATGATACACATGTAAAACAATTCCCCTTAAATAACCAAGGCATTAGTCATATGACTACAATAGCCAATCAGATTCCATACCCAATTTTAAATCCAGTATTGAAAAATATATGTAATAAAAACTAAATAAAATAAAAAATACAATCACCTAAAATATTCATTATTAACCCAAAGATTTCATATTTAAAACACAGTTGATGGAAATCATGCCATTAAGTCCAGGAAATAAACCTGCATTCATTTGTGTTTATTAAGGAGAATGGTTTTGTATGTGTATGGATCATATATTAACTAGCTATACAACTCCCGCTGAAATAAGAAAGTTGTAATGCGTATCTACAGAAACTAGAATATCGCAGTAGTAAACCCAATCCCTTTTTCCTATGTAATCTAAACTATCCAACTATATACTGGGTTATCTACATCACCACGAGTGTACAAGTACAGAGATTTGTGGACTTTGTCAATACAAATGCCCTGGAACATTTAGTCAAGGTACCCACTAGGGAAACAACATCTTGGATCTTGTCCTTACTAATATGGGAGCATCTTGCACCATCCCTTGTTAGGTCTGACCATAAAGCAGTCTCCTTCAAAATAAAACTGAAAAAAAAAGATCCCTTCCACCCAAGGTAACTTTAGAAATTTCTCTAAGACAAACTACCAACTCCTAAGTGATACACTGGAAAGCTTCAAATCTCCATTAAACCCAATCAACTCCACTTAATATGCAGAAATGCACACCATCACACTATACCAGTATGTAAACAGCTGCACAGATGCAGTGGTATCTCACAGAAAAAGTAGAGTGAACCCCAGAAACACATCTACATAGTGAAACTATAATAATCAGCAAGCTTTACAATGAAAGGAACAGAATTTTGACCAAAAGTAGGAAGAGTAATTCCAAGAATGTTAGAGCCCTTATCACTGAAATAAACTCAGGAGCTTAATAAAATCTACTAAAGCCAAGTTTAAGGCTAAAATAGCTACCCAAGCCAAAGACAATCAAAGGTATTTTTTTATGTTCACAATCTCAATAGCACAATGCAGCAATGATTGAGCTGATTGTGAATGATGTAACCTACATTGAGGTGAAGATACAGTAAGCTTACTGGCCGATAACTTTAGATCTAACTTTACCCCCTATCCCCTCTATCTGTCCCTCAAGATATACTTAAAACCAGCTTGCTTCCAGCTATCACACAAAGACTAAGTCTTAAAAGTGTTATCAAAAGCTAAAAACACTGCATCAATGTGTCCTGACAATATCCCTGGATGCACCTTAAATAGCATGAAGCATGCTCTAGCAACACTGCTCAGTCTCAGCATCCATACAGGTTTTGTACCAAGTGAATAAAGAACAGCTACAGTCACTTCCCTGCATATTTGTTGACCTTCCACAAATACAAGCAATTACAGATCCAGAAGTCTAACCAGTCTCATATGCAAAGTCAAGTAAAGATTTAATATAGAGCTGATCAATCAGGACATAAGGAACTTCAAACATTGGGACTGTCTCAGTATGCATGCATCAAGGGAAGGTCATACTTACTCAGCCTGGTGAATTTTTTTGAAAAGGCTGCCAAAGCAAATGGATGAAGGCAAAAATTAAACACTGCATACCTCAACATGGCCAAAGCTTTTGACACAATTCTCCACTCAGCCATAATAGAAAAGCTAAATAAACCAGATTCAATTCCAATGTCTCCTGCTGGATTGCCAGCTGACTCACAGATAAGATGCAGGAAATCAAAAATAGGAGAAGTTAACTACACAAAAAGAGACCAGTCATCAGTGGAGTCCCCAGGGTTCTATGCTGGTATTTACTTTTCTAAAGTAAAGCCAATACCAAAGAACTCTGGCTGACTAATTTTACAGATGACTGCAAGTAGGAGCAGTCAGTGAATCCCAAAATGACTTAGCCAGCCTGCAGGAAGATTTGTCTGAAATACATAACTGGTACCAAAATCATGGACTGAAACTAAATGCCAAAAAATACATTATTGTAGCATGTGGGAAGTTACCTACCCCAGGGAATTACCACATTGACAATATGCCCCTCTAGAGTCGACCCATTTGTTTGGGATTTGGGAACCTATGTGAACAGTGACCTAACTTTTGACCACCCTGTGTCCACTGTTGTAAGAAAGTCCTTCTATGCTACACAGCTTATAAACAAAGGGATTATGTATTGAGCTAGGGTTGCCATTGTACCCCTTTACTCAGCCCACATTAGGCCAGTCATTGAATATAATGCCCCCTTTGGCATGGACCTCTCCAAACACATGCAACAACGTAATACCCACAGTGATACTTTACTAAAAAGGATACAAGAGCTAAACATGTCCTACACAGACCAGCTCAAAGCCCTGTCGCTATATTCGGTATCCCACAAACTACTAATAGGCAACCTGTGTCTGGCATACAAAGTATCCTTTGTCCCATTACTGATGGATTTATTGCACATCAGCAAGTCAAATGGTGGCATCATAGATACTCTGCCTAGGTATCTAAACCTCTTCTGCAACATCAACAGAACAGAATAGTTTGGAGGGATGGGTATATCTCCGAGAGGATACTGCTGCTTTGCAACAGAGTCCCCATCCACATGAAACAAAGTTCATTCCTGTCAATATTCAAGTGCAACTTAGATCTATAGACGGAAAACAGAAAATTTAACACAGGGCTGCTTCTGTACTACTAATGGGCAGAGGCAGTTCCTAGATGTTTTATGCCATACATGGGTCCCTCAAATTATCTATGGCAAGATCCTAGTTATTCTCATTAGGGACAATGCATAATTATTGACTATGGGATGGGTAAGGGTCAATCTATAACCAAATGGGATAGGTTATTTCAAGCACAAAAGGGAACTTGGCCAGGCTTAAAATGGCCTGCAAAGGCAACTAGCCTAGTATTTATCTATGAAGCATACCTTATCCATCAGATTGTCAGTGTTACATCTCTGATTAATGGTGTAGCCTGGAGCTATAGTCTGAACAAAATCAAGGGTTGGTTTTCAAATGCTAATGAAAAAGAAAATTCAAGCTCTACATTAGTTTATTTTTTTCTTATTACAAATTGTCTCTCTAATCCAACTCCATGTACCACAAAGAAAATATTTTCATCTTACTTTATCTTTTGTCAATATATGAGTTTGCATTTTTCTGTAAAAGTGGATGTTGTGTTTCATTACAGCATGTCTGCATTGTATACAGTGCTGGGTTGAGACAAATCAGTGAGTTGGAAGAGGGAATGTTAAAATCAGACCCCAGTTCTAGCTAGAGTATTAAAAAAAACTTTGAATGTTAACACAAACCAGCTCAACCCAAGTAACACTATTAATCACAGTGGTCAGATTTCTCACACTAACACCAAGCTATGGCTGTTACTTTGAAAAGAGCAATTAACGCAGCTACATTTTCAAGCCAGTCATACGAACATTCCATAAAATACTGTTATCTGTGATGACCACTAATAAAAATAAAACAAAACAAAGTAATGAGCACAACAGATTGATTCTGACAGAACCTCATTAAGTGATCATGTCATCGTAGCATTTTCTCTCCGTCCCTTTAAATGACATCAGAGAGGTGAAAACATTAGCTGCAGACCAAACTCATGCAAAATGATAGCCCCCTTTCAGGCCATACAGGCTATATAACAAATTAGAAAATAACCACTTATTTGATATAGAAACATTAGTATTACAGGAAAGTTCAAGATATGCTGAAACTTTTTTTTTTCAGGTTTTGGGTGTTGTTCTCCTTGTACCAGTAATGACACAAATACCCATTTCAGAACATTTCAACCATAAAAAAACAGTAACTGCTGTCATAATCTACCAATATCAGTACTAATCAATTATGGTCATTCATTGACTATATATACATCAAATGTTTGATTGTGATAAAAAAAATACCTCAGTACAGTATTCCAATTAGCTTTACACAAATGCACACTAATGCCTTTTTAACAACTCAGCAATAGCAGTCATTTTTATCCATACATATCCCTCAAATCCAGCAGTCATAGCTATATTGTGGACTGCATTCTTCTCAAAAAATTAACACTAATAATGACCGATGTGACATATTTCAAATGTTTTTCACACACAATCAGCCACAGTAAAATTTTCCAACTTTATTCACAAACAAATGCATACTAGTCCTGCAAAGGCAGATTAAAAATGGTTTTAAAAAAATAACAGATAAGAGCCTAAGCTAATTTCATCTATGGGTATCTCCACCTTTAACGGTTTTTAGACACTTTGTTGTCTACGTACACACCTTGGTAGCTATACCTGTACTACATGAAACTGTAAAAGATCATTAGCATCACATCACAAGATCCAGCCATTTATAGTCCAGTTTAAAATAGAAGAACATTTATGATGAGAGTATAAGAAATATTAATGTCCTGATAATACATGCTAAGTCAATGTGCCCATTCTCTGCAGAAGTAAAATTCACAAGAATAATTTCACATTGAGCAGAACTATTACTAACCCAGATACTGATCTTGGCAAACAATTTTGCATTTTGGTGCTTCATGTAAAAATGCAATGTCTACTGCCTTTGAAGAATAAATGGCATACAGGTTCACAGGTGCGCTAGGCTAACAGCAACAAGGGCCTTTTTAAGCCTAGCCATGCATCCCAAATCTCTGACAAGTTCATAAGTGTAAGCAGGGGCTTGGGAGGTGAAACATTTATGAACTATTTACAGGCTATGTCCAATACAGACAGATGCCAAAACAGGGAAAAATGTCCTACTCCTCATCCAGTTGTCCAAATTACACTTGAATTGGGTTAGGGAGGAACTCTGCTTCACATGGATGGGGAGCCTGTCCAGAGAATGAGTAGTCTCTAGGATACATACCTATCACAAGCAAGGTTTAAGTCTTTAGAACAGGTAATTATGGTGCTGTTTGTTTTGCGGATATGCAGGCGGTCCATCAGAGTGGGGTATGACAATGTCTTGTATGCCACGACAGGCTGTAGGAGACAGAATACAGGGATAGAGCCTTGAGGCGGTCTGCATAGGACAGGTTACTTACGCCCTGTACTGTATTAGTGAGGAACCTCTGTGGACATTCCAATTGTTAGATATGCCTGGTTAGGTACATACCAAATGGGGCACTGTACTCAATGATAGGCCAGATGAATGCTGAATACAGTGAAATAATGACTTCTTTGGACCTAAATGCCATACCTTTGTTTACAAATTGCACAACACAGAATTTGCTCACTACTGTACTCAAATGATGGTCAAAAGGCTACATTACTGACTGTGTGCCCCCAAGTCCCTGAGTACTGGGCCAACTCTTAGGCGTGTGGCATCAATATGACAGCTTCCAGGGGTGGGTGGCCTCCAAAGGATACTATTACACCATTTCTTGGCATTTAGTTTTAGTCCATGGCTCTGGCACCAGTTATGTGTATGTATCAGCCCTTCCTGGAGAACATTTTTGTGTTAGTGGGCAATTCAATGACTGTTCCTAATTTTCAGTCATATGCAAATTTAGTCAACCAGAGGCCATCAACATTGGCCTTGACTTCAGAGAAGTAAATGCCAAAAAGGAGTGGTCCCAAGACCAGTCCCTGAGGGATTCTGCTTGTGACTGGCCTCTTTCTAGAAGTGGAATCCCAAATTCTAACTTCCTGGGTCCTGTCTGTGAGCCAGCTGTCTATCTATTGGCTGACATAAGAGTTTGTACCTAACCTCTTTAGTATGACAACAATGCCTGAGTGGAGGATTATGTCAAATGCCTTGGCCAGGTTAAGATAGGCAGTATGAGCTATTTTGCCCTCATCCATTGCTTTGGCGACCTTCTCAAAGAAGTCCACCAGGTTGAGTAGCCATAACCTGTTCTTGATGAAACCCAATTGGGTTGGCTCCAGTGTCTGCAGGTTTCCCATTTAATTACTGATCATTTCCATGATAATTCTTTCCATGGCTTTGCATATGAGACTAGTGAGACTTATGGGTCTGCAGTTTCTAAGATCTAGAGATTTCCCACCTTTGTGCAGAGGGATGACTGTTGCTGTTCTCCATTCAGAAGGCATGAAGCTTGTTTGGAGACTACAGTTAATAGCAATTCCAGGGGGTGTGACAGATCATGTTCCATGCTATTTACAAGCCATCCCGGGATATTGTCTGGGCCCACTGATACAGGGTTCTTAGCCTTAGAGTGAGCATTAAGGACCTGTGATAGCAGGAGGAGTTATATTTGCTGATATTTTCCAAGGAAAATTGGATGGGGAGAGAGGGGTTAAGTTGAAGATGAATTTGTCAGCCAGTAGGTTTCCTACATCTTCTGGCTCAGTACAGGTGGCTCCATTTACAATGAGCTCAGCACACAATTGTTTATTTCCTTTGAGGTTGCAGACATAGCTAAAGAATGTCTTGTGGTTGTCTTTGGCCTGGGAGGCCAAATTTACCTCAAATTTAGCTTTAGTAGACTATTTGCACTTGTTTCTTTAGTTTGAGGAGTGTGCTTTTATCCTGCTAGATGCTGCACATCTTAATTTTTGCCATGATTTTCTTTCTTCTGTTATACAGCCTATTGACGTGATTCCACTAGGGTGACTTGTTTTTTTTTTTAGTTAGTTCTATACTTTCTGGTGCATATAGCTGCTTCTATGCAGCTATTAACGTGCTTGTATAGGGTTTCTGTGAACAGTTCTGTGTAAGCAGCAGTGCTCTCAGGGTTTATGTGAGTTTGAAATTTTGACAAGTTACTACTTAATAGTAGGAAGTTAGCGTTAAAGTAGTTCCCGAATATTCCAGGGTTAGCTGGGGTTCCAGGTTTTATGTTTACTTCAAAGGAGACCATTCTGTGGTCCGACCTTACCAGAGAAGACATTACACTAGGGGGTGTGCAGCACTCTCCAGTATTAGTGAGGACCAGATACAGTATGGTTGCACCCATTAAGTGTATTGACAATCTGATCCGGGCAGTTTGTGTTGACAAAATTCAGGAATCTCTGTGCTTGTACATTTGGTGTCATTTAGGATTTCCAGTTAATAGTGGTGCAATTAAAGTCGCCCATATATATAGCATTGGATTGGATGGTGAGCGTTTCCACTAAGTTTAAATACATGGTATGGGTTTCCCTAGTGAAAGAAGGGGACCTATAGCTTGCAAGGAAGTGGTACTGGATTTTGCCTATGGTGATTTGAACATGGAGAAACTCAAGTCCATTGTCCTTGTTTGACCAGCCTTGAGGTACGTTTATTTTTGATGCAGATCAAGACCTCCAACCTTTTGTACCTGTCTGTGTAATAGCTGGTCTAAATGTGCGGAAGACATTTTAACCTTGCACTGTCAGTGTGCTCTCCATGGCTAAGTGACCACACAGACATTGGTATTTTCTAGGAAGAAGAGAGCTTCTAGGGTGTTGAGTTTTTTGTTTAGACTCCTAGCTTTGAGCAGCAACACCTTCAGATTTTCTTGGTTTTGATTTATGTCAGAAGTACTTTCAGTCTGTCGTTGCCTAAAAAAGGCACTATGGGGGGATGACAATGTTTTAGCTAATATTTGAAAGCCCAGAGGAGAGAGGTGCAGACCACCCCTGGCAAAGCAGTATGGTCTGTTGACCATCTTCTTCCATGTTGACAAATATTGCACCCCCTTAGAATGACACCAGAAATTAAGCCAATCATTAAAAACCCATCATCTTTTGTTCATATTATAGCATCATCCTTGGAGAGGGTAAATGCTGCTCAGTGCTAGGCTCATACCAGCCTGGGACATGCATTCAAGAGCTTCATGTCTCTCCATCTAGACTATGGAGGCATATCTCAGGTCATTTAGACACACATGAACTATGAGTGAGTCATACTGGTACTTGTGGTCCACCTGAGTGTGTGCATAATGTGGCAGATCCTGGCCCCTGATAAGCAACTGTGATTTTCTCCTTACTCAGCCATGTGACAGGGACATCAGTGTGTCTCACAATGGAGTCTCCAATGACTAGAATGTTGGATTGTGTGGTTGGTAGCTTGCCTTATGGGCTTAGAAGTACAGGCTTCATCAGATGTGGCTGTATGTGTTGATGCAGGAGTTTTTGAAAACTGCATTCAGGGTTGCTGAGGGTGTTTGTTTTTTGTTCTTCATCTAGGAGGTCTTTGGGGTTTAGGAAGGTTACATTTAAGTGCCTCAGCATATGGAAGTCTATGTGTCTGCTTTGAATTGTGTGTGATGGGTTCATCATGTGTAGTACTGACAACTTTGACATTAGTAATAGTAATGCTTTTATGTAAGAGTGTTGCCTCCAGTGACATTGTGTAACCTAACAGCTGCAGTGTGCACTAAGTAGTTAGATAAAAAAATGTGTAAGTTAATTTTTAGCTATCTAAGTGAATAGCCACACATTTTAAAACATCAAGATAAATTGGAAGGGTGGGCACTTTGTATTCTGGGTCTTCGGAATACAGTGGGATGGCCAATAAATTTAAATAGTTGAAGGGATGAGATTTCACAAAAGCATTAAAAAAACTGTTGTACTGATGAAATTACCATACCATTTCTTGAACTAGATCAGCTATGCAATAAGGAATAGCTAGCAAAAACAGCCACAGGTTCATAGTTGTCAACTAGGCATGCAGTCCAGGAAACCATAAAGGAGCATATCCCAAATTCCCAACTGACATACTGTACTGTCTGGTTCAGTGCTGATGCTCACAGTCACATAGCAGGAAAGAAGGTGCAAATATTCAAATGTTGTATGCTTGGCACAGGAAGTAGGCCATTAACAAGGTGGAGGGGGCTTTAGTCCTCAGTTCTAACTGCCAGAGTAACAAAATGCAGAAATCCTTTATAATTTGATCTTTTAGAAAAGTTATCAGTTCTGATCATCACTCCAAATAAAGCAGGCTATACTGATCTGACAAATGTCAGCCCATTCACAGTTGCTGAAGGCTATTAAAAAGGTACTGTAAAAATATATTACTAAAATGCAACATTTTAGACTATGTTACACAGTCCAGGCCTACTAATTAATTCATTCATTCTCTAGTGACATGAATAAAGCAAAACAAAGATAATATAAATGTTGTACTTTGCTTAAACAACTCAAAAGTCATGCAAACATTCACAATGCACTTTTTTTTTTTTTTGTTTTTTTGTTTTGTTTTTTTTTTTTTGGAGGGGATCTTATACACTTTCAGGAGACTTGCATCTTATTTTTCACCTCCCTATGTCTTTCCTGTCATCATGACTAGCTATCCCATCTGAAAATCACTTAGTAGAAGTCTGACCTACCTGAATAAATTATAATCCTGTAATAGGACAGCATACATCTCCAGAAGCAACATAGCCAGAATGTGGTCAAATGTGACCTTATGCAGGATAAGGAACCTGGTCTCTGCCACCCATATCATTATCCCATTACTTGGCCATTTCTGCACAGTTACCATAAAACACTGTTCAAACCTGTCAGTGTGCAAACTGTCTTATTTACTTTTACAAACATCACACATATTTGGCTTTCATTTAAAATTTTTATTTCAAACTTTACTGCAAAAACATTGACAGCCATTTTCTAAACAAAACACTATCACATTGAAAACTTACTTAGCATAAGATGTGTTTGGATTTATAATCAAAAAAGCATACTGTAAAACACTAATTAGCAGCTATGTGAAGGTTGAAGGAATTCAAAAGACAAAGCATGTATGGCATTTGTTAACAGACTCGGGCAGCAACTGGAGCGATGTGTCCCTTTTCATGAGCAGCATGAGAACACTATCTGGTGAGGTCATTTAATCAGTCATAGATGAAGGCTGAGGGATCAAACCCTGCACTACATGAAGCAGCTCATAAACAGCTCATAGCCTTATTCATCCCCATTAAGGACTAGACAAACTGTTTTAGCCTACAAAGTGCATTCCAAATGTGCCTGCAAAAACAAAGCAAAATTAAACACATTCATATTTAAAACATTCAGCTTTAAGCTCAAAGACTTCATGCTTCCCAGTTTATTCATAACAAAGTAATAGACACCGTGTCCACAGTTGACAAAACAAGAACACCCAAAGAATGTAGCTCATATGATACTCCTGTTTACTACAACTGTCTTTCCTTCATATCATAGCTACTATGGGATGCAGGAACCAAGTGTTTGCACACAACCAGAGACACAGACACATATTCACAAACACATGACCCTCAATTAAAGCCCCTTGTGTGACTGTACAGTTCAGATTTATTGAGATCAAGTAAATAAATACATTCATAAATAAAATTCTAGAAATAAATCTCAGTTTGCTGCTGTCAGAACCACAGAATGAAAACCTTTGCAATGCCACTCTGCTCCCTGAACTTCTTAGATCAAGAATCAGAGACGAAGATCCAAAATCATGAACAGATTTTAAATATTTATCTTATATACTTAAAGTCACCAGAGTAACAAGCTTTGCATTAGCAATCATATTCTTAAAATACAAAGTCTAAAACATGCATGCCTGTTATTATTTACGGAAAGCACAATCTGCCAGAAATGTTAAAAGGAAGAGAACAATATATCTTCTCTTGCCTTTGTTCAAGAAATCTGGATAAAGCCAAAAATAATGGGATGACAAAGGCTCAGAAAGGACAAATTTTAAATATTTTTACTTATTTGTTAATCAGGTAACCCCACTGGGCAAAGTGTCCCTTTTTCAGAGGTGACTTGGGAGCACTGTCTAGTTAGATAGCTTGCTCCGAGTGAGACAGTAGTGAAATGGAGGTAGAAGGATTCAGGCCCTGTATGTTTTGACTATAGGAAGACGTTCTTTAACAGCTGAGACAAAATAAGTAACACAGCAAAAATAAGGAAACGGGCAAGTCCGGCCTCCCCACAAATGTAGTAATGACAGCAAAACAGCCATGAGTAGTAATAAATCTATTTATTCCACTAGTAAAAATCATAGTAGGACTGCTTCCTAAGTAATGAGATAACAGAATAAAAACAAGTAAAAAGCTCATCCTTAAATAATACAAAAAAAGCAGATGGCACAAGTCACAATCAATTAAGCCATTAGACAATTAAAACATTCAAATGCCCAAGTATATTAAAATATATTTGGGAAAAAATCTATACACTACATGTATACATACATACACACCATACCCCAGACATACATTAAAAAGCCTAAAATATATTCATGTATACGAACAAATACAAAGTCATACTATCTTACTTTATTTCCAAGATCTACTAACTCTAGTTTAAGAGTATAAGCATCGTTCATGCCAGGTGGACGTCAAGCTCTAAATCTTAATATCAATTTTTTTTCTTGTCCCCTCAATAACATGTGTGGGAATAGAATTTGTCGTTTCGGCTTTTCCCGGTTAGGGGTCGCCACAGCGGAACTCCAGTCCGCTAATGATTGGCAGCTGGTTTTTATGTGCCTAGTTGCCAGCCCTGACGCACAACCTTCAATGAAGGTACGCCCATTCACGCATGTCTCCATGCAGAAGACACTCTAGCTGAGAATCGAACCGGACAGCGTCTTACAGTGAGGCGACAACACTACCGCAGCACCACTACCGCAGTTACCGAATAGAATGTAAAATCAAAAACAAGTGTGTGTCATCTGTATCTGCTAAATGTATATACAGAGAATTAGTGTCCATTTTCCTTCTTGTATCTGAAAGATGGCTACAAATTCTGTCTTTAAACCTTTGATTGCTCTTTCCTATATAGTACGCTGGACATTCAGACACTTCACCTATATATTAAGTATCTTGTGTTGCAGTTTCTATAAGCCTTCAAACAGAATATGGCATTCTTCACTGGATGTACTATAATACTTTCTGTATATATTAGAAAGTACAGTTATTACATTTAAAAGTTATTTTTTTATTAGTAGCATTTTCTTTTGTTTTAATTTGCTCTTTATAGCACATTTTATTTTTAAGTGTAACATGTTCTTATAACTAAATTCAGGACCTTTACTAACCATTTCCCTTAGCTTAGGGCCATGTGTTAGCACTGACCAACGCTTTTTAATAAAATTTTTATGTGAAATGTATTACAATCGTAGGTCAAAATACACCTACAACTAACACCATCTTTGGCCATTCATATTTTCTTCAGAAAAAGGGGGCTTAAATGTATTACTTATTCATTCCAAAAGCTTATCTTTAAACTTATTTCTTTCTTATTATATCCTCTTTTACTAAAATGTAATGCCCTTTGCACCAAGTGCTCATAGTATCATACTGTGTATTAAGTCTTCTGACCCTTCCCATCCGATTTTGAACTATGTTGTTAAACAAAGCTTGGATTCATACTATCCCTTGCCAAACAAGTACATGTTTTTTTAAATCTTAAACATAGCAGTATTGAGGTTACCTTTTGTATCTTTCTTTAAAGCAATACCTAAATCTATTTGTCTATATTGTATGTTTTTCTTAAACTTAAACTTAAAGTCATTCAACTCACAAAGAGAATGATCCTATAAAAAGAACAGGTCAACAAACCTTTTATAGACAACTACATTTTTAAAAAAAATATTAGAATCAGAGAAAACGGCATCAGCGTCCCAGCTATTATTCACAGTGTTGGCACAAGTGTTCACCAATAAGTACCCATGGCTACTGCATCAGCTTCCCAGCTAATCACAATGCAAGCAAAAGTGTTCGCCACTGGAGTACCCATGGCTATGCCAACAACTTGCTTATAAACATGTTCCTGAAACAGAAATACATTGTTCTCTAGTACAATTTTTGACATGTCACATATTAAATCCACATCAATATTTCTTAGTGCAATTGTCTCAGAATATAATCTGACCATTCTTATACCTTCATTATTAGGGATACAAGTAAAAACATGAGTCAGCATCTAAGATGACCATATAGCAAGCAAGAGTGGTATGATTTAACATCCACTTGTACAACTTATACTAACCTATGAACTATGAACTGTTGTAAAAAGTCAGTACTATCTTTGATAACAGTATAGGACGTACTTAACACCTGCTTAAATTGATTTTCCAGGTATTTAGAGATGGGCTCCATTACCCACCCCCCTTGCTGATAGTATGAGGCATAATGGAGGATCACTAAGGCATTTGTGCACCTTAGGAATACCATTAATAAAAGGAATTATAGGTGTTTCAACATGTAAATAATTGAAAATGTTGTGTTATATGCCCCTGCTTTAACATGTTAATAACCTGCATTTTTACATATTTACCAACATTTTTTAGCCTCTTCAAAACTAATAAGCTTATACTCTACATTAACACAAGATGCATTTTGCTTACATACTTAAGTCTAGCCAATACTACAACACCCCCTCTCTTGTCAGCAGGTTTAACGACAATACTCTCATTTATACATAAAGGGCATCAAGGAATACACTGTTATAAAAACCTTTTTTACTATCAGTACTATACAAGTCATATTTCAACAAGCTTTTTAAAAACAATGACAACAAAATACGAAAAAGAAAAATACTAGTTCTCTGATTATGAACAGCTCTGGTTTGATTACAGTTTGTTTGTTGGAACAACACTTTTAAATTCAGCTTTCTTACAAACCATTTTAGTTCAGTTAAGGTCTGTGCTATATCAATACTGTCAGCAGGAGTAAAGTTCAAACCTTTGTTTAAAAGTTTAATTTCAGGTTCATTTAGCTGGTATTTTGGCAAGTTAAAAGCAATATTTACTGCTTCTGAACCTGCTAAGTTATTTACCATGCCTCCATGTTGTTGCTCCATTTCCTTCCTTTTTGCCTGAAACTTCTCCTCTATTTGGGGCGCAGTGGAAAGGGTTCCATTTGGTTGAATAAAAATCTGGAGCCTCTACTGGATCCAGTCCTGTAAATGTCATTTGCATCCACAGTAGTACCAGAATGACTAGGAGAAGGTGTAGATAGTCCCACAGGCCTAGCAGTATGTTGTTCATGAGCACCAAGCACACTGTAAGACTGCTCAGTTACCAGTGACATCACAGGGTGGGTACTCAGTGTGTTAGCTGGATCTTTTATCACTTTCTGATTGATTAATTGATTTTCTTCTATAAGTTTCTGCTACAAAACAATAGCATCAATAGTTTGGCTCAGCAAAACTGAATGAACATTATTTTTCACAGTGGAAACAAGCTCATAGGTGTGTATTAGGCTAATGGCCCTGGAGCCTTTACAAGCTTAGCCCATAGAAGTGCCCTGGCATCATGCTGCCTGACATTAGTTCCCAGTGTCTCTATCAAGTAGAGCCACTGGAGTAACCCCAGGGTGAACTTTCTATTACCATCCACTCATCAAGATTTCTCTTGAAGAGGGCCAGTGAGGTGCTCTGCTTGACATGTATGGGAAGTCTACTCCAGAGCATGGGCAGTCTCTGGGTGAGGAACCTGTCCCTCCAACATGTTCTGTTGATTGTGGTAATAAGGTTGAGGTCTCTGGTGCATGTGAAGTGGAGGGATTGGGATTTCTTTAGATGTAGCATTTCTAACAGAGCTGGGTCAGACATGGCTTTGTAAGTCAAGCAGAGATCGCCTCTAAGTAGGCCATATGAGACAGAGAATAGCTGGAGTCTTTTGAGTCTGTCCATGTAGGACAAGTGTTTAATGCCTAGGATCCTCTTCGTGAGGTACTTCTGTGGCCTCTCCATCTGTTACAGGTGTCTAGTGAACTACATGCCAAATGGGACATTATACTCAATGACTGGTCTAATGAGAGAAGAGTAGAGGAAGACAATGACCTCCTTCTTCTTGGATGCAAAACCCTTGGTAATGAGATATACCACACACAAGGACTTACTGACCACAGTAGCAATGTGGTGGTTGAAGGAGAGGTTGTCAACCTGCATTCCCAGATCTCTTATAACGCCTTCAGTGTTCAGTGGGCTCCCATCAATGTGGTAATTAGTGGGAGCTGAGTTTTTACCAAAGGGGATGATGACGCATTTTTTTGGCATTAAGCTTAAGGCCATGGTTTTGACACCAGTCATTGGTCTCAGTGAGGCCTTTCTGTAGGATGTCTGCATCACTTGGGAGTTAATAATAGCTTCTAGCTTGTAGTCATCTGCAAATTTAATCAGCCAGAGTCCCTTTGTGTTGGTATGGACTTCTGAGAAGTAGATGCTGAACAGGAGTGGACCCAGGACTGATCCCTATGGGACTCCACTCATGACTAGTCGGCAGTCTGACTTGGAGTCCCCTGCTGTCATACTGTGTGTTGTATATGTGAGCCAATTTGCAACCCACCTAGTAATATAGGAGTTGATGCCTAGTTTGGTGAGTTTAACAATAATTCCAGAGTGAGGAATGGTATCAAAGGCCTTGGTCAAATCAAGGTAGGCTGTATGCACTGCCTTACTTTCATCCACAGCCCTATTGACTGACTCAAATAAGTCAACCAGGTTGAGCAGGCATGATCTCCCTTTCACAAAGCCAAATTGCATGGGGTCTAGAGTTTGGAGATTTCCTATATCTTTGTTAATCAGGTCCATGATGATGCACTCCATAGCTTTACATATAAGACTTGTCAGGCTAATGGGGTGATAATTCCCAGGGTCTGTAGTAGCTCCCCCTTTATAGAGAGGGATGACTGTAGCAGTTTGCTATTCGGTAGGGACAAAGCCTGAAGTGAGGCTGTGACTGAACATGGCACACAGATGCGGTGCCAATTCACTTTGTAGTTCATGTAGAATACAGCAAGGGATATTATCGGGTCCCATGGAAGCTGTATTCATGGCCTTGGACAATGCAGCTTTAACCTGTGCTGCAGTAATGCTGGATGCCTGATTGGTCCTTTGGGGGGGGGAGACAGGAGTAAAGTTGGCACTGAATCTGTCGGCTAGTATGTTGGCAATATCTGTTGGCTCTGTATAGGAGGTACCATTGTGCAGCAACTCAGAGCAAATCTTGGGGAATTTTTCCAGTCTTGGGACATCACCTTTTTCTGCAACAGTTTCTTCCTTCTGTTGTAGGGTTTATTAATGGCAGGGAACCACCAGATTTGCTTCTTTTTTTTGGAGGAGAGTGTCATTGTTCTGTTGGGTATGGCTAGTTCATGCATTTATGTACATGTTCGTACAATGCATTAGTGTATGATTCGGCAGTCATGCAGCTATTTTCCATTGGTATGGGTGCTGTGAAGTTAGCCACCTCTGTTTTTAGGAGTCCAAAGTCAGCTTTGGAGAAGTTTTTCAAGTTGTTTACCTTTGTGGGTGAAATGTGGATTTCCATGGTGATTAGTTTATGGTCAGATCTAACCAGGGAGGGACTGACTACTGGTGTAGACCAATAGTCACCCATGTTAGTAATAACCAGGTTAAGGATGTTGCTTCCTCTAGTGGGGGATCAGAATGAGCTGGTCCAGGGCATTGGAATTGATGAATTTCAGGAAGCGCTGGGCCAGTGTATTGGTGCTTGAGTAGTTTTCCCAGTTGATGGAGAGGTAGCTGAAGTCTCCTAGTAAGACAGTGTTGGGTTGGACCTTGATAGATTCCAGGGTGCTTAGGAATGTGGAGTGAGAGTCTAGGGACATGGTTGGAGACCTATAGCAGGCTATGACCTGAATCACCATCCTACCCAATCTTAGTTGTACCTGAAGTATCTCAATGTGTTATGCAGGGCTACTAGTCTGGAGGTATGCATATCCTTTATGAATATGGAGATACCACCACCTTTGGAGCTTCATTCCATGTTTCGGGGCCGAAAGGTGTGGAATGAGTTATAGCCTGGTAGCACAGTGGGTGCTTCTGATGCTTTAAACCTGGTATCTGTTACAGCACAAATGTTGATTTTCTCCATTTTGACAAGTCCTTCAAGCAAGTGTGTCTTGAGATTTAAAATTCCAGCACTGAGCAGCATGACCCTCAGATTGCATTTATTTAGAACTGTTACACTGGTAATATTGTCTTAGGAACACTGCCCAAAGGCACTATAGGGGTGGCAAGAGCCTTAGCCAGTACTCGGAAACCCAGGGGTGACAGATGCAGGCCATCTCTGGCAAAACATCAAGGTCTGTCAATCATGTCATCCCAAGCAGACAGATACTGGATCCCCTTAGAATGACACCAGAAACTTAGCCAATTGTTGAAGTCAATCATTTTTGTTTGAACTGCTGTATCATTCTGGGTGACGGTAGGAGACTGCTCAGGGCTAGTGTGCCATTCATGCTTTTAAGAACTTCTCTATGGGATCAAATAATGTATTCATTAGATTCATATACTGAAAAGTTACATTTAAGTTCAAATCCTGCCACTGTTTTAATAAAACTGAGTAAACATCACTGTATGTGGACATTTTTAAAACATGTAGCCCTCAAGGTACAGCTTTTGTTTGCATATATACATTAAAGCTGAGGCATTGCCACTGTAGTTTTTTCAAGCTATACATAATAATTTCAAAATTTTGCAGTTTTACTTATATTGTTCAACAGATAGCCCTATGTCTGGTTCATCCACCAGTTCAAAGCATCTACTTAAATATCCTACAATATTTTTAGATTTATGGAGCAATAGGTTGTGTTTGATTTCTATTAGATCTTGAATATGTTGTATAGGCATCCATTGTAGGTTACTTGTAGAAGGTAAGACGAACTTACGACTTATATGCAGCCAAGCCTCCAAAAATAAGGAAACTGGCAGCAAATTTGGCATCTCCAAAAACATAGTAATGACAGCAAAAAAACAGTGTGTGCCAGAGCCATGAGTAGGAATAAATCTGTTAATTCCGCTAGCAAAACTTTCACAGTAGAACTGTTTCATAAAGTAACAGAATAAAAACAAGTAAAAAGCCCATCCTTATATAATTGACCAAAAGCAGCTGGCACAAGTCACATGATCAATTAAACTGCTATACAATTAGAACATTTAAATGCCCAGGTATTTTAAAATATACTTGGAAAACAACCACCTGGCATGAATGATGCTTATACTCTTAAACAAGAGTTAGTAGATCTTAGAAATAAAGTAAGATGGTATGCTTTTGTATACGTATTTGTTCATATACATGAATACATTTCAACCTTTTTAATGTATGTATAGGGTACTATTTATTTGTATGTATACATGTAGTATACAACTGTATATAGATTTATATAGATTGCGAAACTCTAATAACCACCATTAATTATTGACAGTAATCTTCAGTGATTTACCAGAAAAAAGTAGTTAACTGGTCAAGGCATAAAGAGGAGACAAAATCAGATGTGTTCTGCGAAATCACAGGCAGACTACCCTAATTCACTTAAATAGTTTTTTTTTTTTTTTTTTGCAAGAAACATGCAGTTCATTAAAACGAACTATAAAACTGTAATAAATGGTATCACTGACTGAGTATAACCCTCAATGATTTATCAGAGAATAAAAAAGATAATAGAGGTCTAGCAATTAGTGCAGAGGACTAAGGCTCTAAGCTCTTAGAAAGCTGCTTCCTGTAGACAAAAGTGCAGGGTTCAAGTCTTTCTTCTGCAATTTGCCTAATGTGCTACTCTGAGCAAGTCACTTAAAGAAAGCTCTCCAGGGTTACCCTAAAGTGGCTTTACCAAAGTTTCTACCTCCATTTGCCTACTGTGCAACTCAGAGCAAATAATTTAACCAGACAGTGCCTCTGGGTTGTCCTAAACTGGACTTATCTAAGTGATGAGACAAATATGAGGCAAATCAAAGATGCTCATTTTCTATGTATTTGCCAGAAAATGATGATTTTTACGAGGTTGGAGTTGTGCAAAGATCAAGAGGTAAACGGCAACAAGGTGCAATCGAGGTCCAGAAAACATTTGTGTGATCCAGTAGGTCATATAACACACAAAAAAATACACACACACTCACTCTCTTTCAAGTCTCTGTCAAGGTAAGACCCAATTCATAATTGTGTACAAGGCACACTTCCTAAGTCCCAAAAATCTGTACTTCAAAAACTAATAGGGTTTCATTATCACATGCACCAATACAGTGCTTACAAGTCATCCTAATTCCTGCTAAGGCTCAAAATCATAATTCCTGATTGCATTCACACCATGCTATGAGCATATGACCTTTGCATGACAGGAAAAGTGCTTTTAAATTTGAAATGGGGCAGTGTACTATGTAGCTATCCATAGGCCTCCTTGGAGTAAAGGGCCCTGGGCAGCGACCAAAATCACACCAACTGCAACTTGTGTTAATTCACCCACTGGGGAATCATATCATGTAACATAACCACAAACACCACAAATATGTAATAGTAAGTTCCTGTCAGCACAGCAAAAACACCTGCTTCAAATTCCTCTGAATCTGCCATATGCAACACATACAACACCATTCAATTAACACCATATAAACATTATATGCAAACTTCCTGCCCTGTTCCCTCTGCAGATGTCAATATGCCTATAAAGAAACTAAATTCTTATATCTAGGGAATAGAATAGTATTTAGGGTCACCCTCTTCTTCCTCCTGCCCCTTGTAATAAGTCTGTGTGTGTGTGTGTGTGTGTGTGTGTGTATATATATATATATATATATATATATATAGGGACAAATATTGCCCTCTCCCATTATCTTGTACATGTAATAAATTTGATATCCTCATATGTATCTATGGCAACTCTCCTCCCCACCACCCATTCCTTTGTCCTAACTTATGCCTGCTCATTTTTGGGGTCCATCTCCCACTAATCTCTCCCTGGAAAAATGAAATGCTCATGATAAGTGTCACTTGTTACCTCACCACCCCTCCCTTGTACTATTCAGTGTTTATATGCAGGTTTCTCCACCACCCCTTGCCCCATTCTCGGCATTTACCAAATGTAAAATGGTCCAGTATGCTATAAACTAGGAAAGAAACTAAAGCTATGTTTCTTGTGTGATAAAGAAATTATTGCAGGTCACTTAAGGTTAAACACCTCTGAACTGAGGGGGAAGCTAGGAGTTGGGGAAAAAGAAAATATTTCAAGGCTTTACTTGGAAAGATCATTCAAACTCTGCAACAGACTGCAGTGAGGTTGGTTCATTTTTCCTTATGCTGCTTTCTTGTATTTTGTATATTGTTGCTATTTTCATTGCGTTATGTTTAACTGCATTCCATTTACCATTGCATATTTAATTGCAAATTGTTTTCTGCTGCATATTTTAACCAAGAAAGAAACAAAAGCCATATCTCTTGTAAATCACAAAAATTAGATTTTTAGCTGTTCTCCCACCCTGCTGTTGTGCTCTTAAATTCACTGTTTCTTTAGTTGTCCACCCCTTAACATTAATTTGTCCACCCAATTCCTTCTCCTCTTTCACTGGCTATTGACAATAAGCAGAAAATTATAATTTTGTGAAATCAGTCCAGCTGAGGTATTTAATTGTATTTGCTCTCCCACAGTAATCCATACAGCCACAATACTGATTGCCTACCCCACACCCACTCAGTCTTGTCCTTCTAAAAAATAGAGGCTATCTTCATAGTCTGCTAAAGCTTGAGCTACCCTCTATTTCATATCTTCCTAAGTGCAGAGTACACTGTAATTCTTATTATACTAACTCATTTTTCCATCTTACTTTTAAAATTTGCAACATCAGGGGCAAGACTACCAATCGCTGGAGAGTCAACTTTCTGCTTCATAGTAATCATCATAGGATTAGTGCTTCTGTTTGCTCCTGGTGACAAGGAGGACATTATTTTCTCGACTTCCTAAAGACTACTGACCACTGAAAAACTAGATAATTTGCTTCTTGGGAGCAGTGCTACTGTTTTGCTGCTGGTGAGAGAAGGAGCATTGATTCCTGCCTGTCTCTGATTTGGCAATGTGTGAGTGTGGGGCTTTCCTGACTGGTATGGTTGCAATCCATGGCATCTAACAGGAAAAGGCTACAACAAGCCTACAGACCATGCAACATCTGGAACAAGACTGCTAATTACCAAATAGTACGTAGCCCACTTCTCATCTTGGGATTAGTGATGCAATTTTGTTTCCGGTGAGAGAAGCAAAGGGACAATGATTCCCAGCTGTGTGAAGCTGGTGAGACCAACACTAGTAGTTGTCAGGCAGTAGCCAATATGTCAATCACTACTATTCATTCTTGACAAACCTAATTTTGTTTTTTCTGAAAATACTGCTAGCTTAGCTACCATGTAATCTAACTTATCTCCCTAAATACTTCATTCATACCTCTTCAGCATCTACTATAGTAGTTTGCCTCCAACCCTTAAGTACTTTGCAAGCCCATGACCTTCACCCCCTGGCAACACGACTCAACAGTCTGCTTATACCACATCTGTAACCAGTCTGACTGCATTAGGTGTGGGCACCCGTTTTATGCATACTGACTCTTCTCTGCTTCTACCAGTTGACCGTACAACATGTGAGAGACGTAAACATTTAAGAAACATAGAGACAATGGTTTCACATCAACACACTACTGGTAAGCAATGTACAACCACAACACCACATGAATCAGTGCAAACTACTAGTCCCATAACATATGCTGTGGCTGCATAGCTTCCCAGATCTCAATGTAAAATATCCCAGCTTACAACACACAAAGCAATACCTACTACTTCTCTACTCACACATACTCAAAATCCAAAGAACACATTCAACAGTCATCAGGAATGCAGGTCAAAGCCCATAAGACCAACTAAGTATGCTTTCATACATGGAAATATTTTAGTTGTGCATGACTTTATTGTTCTGCATACAGACTCCACACTCACCAGACTAGATGTGAATACGGTGACTATAAGATGCTTGTCTGGTGCAAGGATCAGTGTTGTTACACGGGTTCCAAGGTCTGTTAAGCCAAACAAATATGACTATGACCTAGTGGTAGCTTATGTGGGAGTGAATGGCCTGAGGCTGTCAACCCAGAGGGACATGCAAAGAGACATAGTGGAACTTAATATGCATGTATTAGAAGCAGGAATGATACTGGTCTTCAATAATTTCTTCCCGTTACCAAGAATGGTGCCTAGATACAAAGACATAATAATTGGCTTTAACAATTGGTTAAGTAGTTGGTGTCATTCAAAGGGGATCCACTATGTGTCAGACTGGGATGATATGTCAGACATGACTTCCTGTTTTGCCAGGGAAAGGCTTATACCTGTAATTCCAAGGATTCCACATTGCCAAAGCCTTTGCTGTCTTCACAGTTCATTTTAGGCAGATTCCCCCAATTGACATTCCTACATGGAAAACACATATTCAAATATCAGCAACATCAAAATGGCACTGTTAATGTTAGGAATCTAAATTGAAAGATGCCAGATCTTGAGGTCCTCCTGCAACTCAATTGCATTCATATTTGTGTAGTTACTGAAACAATGTTTCAATGTGATGATGGTACTTACTCTGCACCAGGGTTTATCACCTATCATGCCTTCAGACCCTTGGGTAACTGCAGGGAGTAGCTACACTTGTTAAAGACACCAATACTTCATATCAAATTACCCACAACCATAACTTGGAGCTCCGGGAGATCTAAATCCCCTTTAACAAATCCAGCTGTTAATTCATTGCTGGCTACAGATCCCCATCAATGTCCCCCAAAGATCACAAAAATTGCCTCAGCACCATGGAAGCATAAAATATCAAACCAAATAACCTCCTAATAGGGGAATTCAGTTATATAACCATTGACTGGCATACTTACAGCTCTAAAATTAGTTATGCTCAGAATTCCTAGATTTCATTAACACCTGTATACTGGAGCAAATTGTAAAACTACCAGCTACAGGATCTAATATCTTTGACATGGTCCTTATCAACCTAGCTCCCACTGCACCCAACCCCAACATCTCCTCATCCTTAGTTAAATCTGACTCCAAATCAGTCATCTTCTCTGGCAGGCTTAGTGGAACCACCCTAAAAACAAATCAGACAATTTTTAGGGACTTCTCCCAGGCAAACCTACTTCAGCTTGAAGAAGACATATCCAAAATTCCCACCAATCACTTGCAAATGGACCCAACTGAGAGGGCTGCCACATTAACCTCTGACTTTACCAGCACCTGAACAGTTGCACAGAAAAGTCAATACTCATCCACCCTAAATATAAAAGTAAATTCAGGAATAAACCTCTCTGGTGGAATTTCTGTATTAATAAACTGTACAATAAAAGAAGTAATTAACAAAAAGCTGCAAGAAATCCCCATCACCCTGCCAGAAGACTACACTAAAACATGCCGGCAAAGAACTTAAAAACACTAGTAGAAAATGTAAAGCGGTGTATGAACTTAAGATTCCAAAATAAATTACAAATCTTTTTTCAGTTATGACAGAAAATTAATGGATAATGTCCAACAATGAAATGATCTCATCACCAAATCTTACCCCAATGGCATAGCTAAAATATTAGTAAACAATTTTAGTGCTGAGAATTTAGTTTTCCCTTAAATCCCCTTGGATCAAGTTTTAGAATGTTTGTTAAAGGCCAAAAATAATACTTCCATGGGACCTGACAAAATGCCATGCTGCCAGTGTAAAGTATGTACTATCTGAGCCTCTATTTAAACTGTGCAGCCTCAACCTATCTACATCATTTTTCCTAATTCCTGGAGAAACTAAAGCAATGAGTAACAAGGTCACACAGGAAAAAACAATCAGTAAAATCTGAAAGAAAAACACAGCCAAGCAATATTTTCCACTGTGTGATTCCTTAAAACCTCTTGTATTAGAGGTAACATGGGATATATGCAAATGAGCCCTTAAGGACATCAGGTGTTTCAGCTATATTGCAGTTCTGAAAGCCCAAGACTTTTTTTTTCCTTTTTAAGTCTGTTATGGACAATTTCAGGCTAATAAATGGGGTTTGACTTTATTGGCCTGAACTTGTCCATAACATTGATTGTGTTGTCACGTGACTTACAAAATGCTTAAAGAGCTGCATAGTTACTTATCCAATTGTTATGCCTGATGAAGCCTTACTAAGCGAAAGGTGAACTTTTTTTTAACTTCCATGTGGAGTTTAGTTTGTGATAACCTGTGGATTTTAATTTGTGATACTTTATTCTGGAAAAATTAAAAAGGTTTGAGTTTGTGGTTTCAGTGACTTTTTATTCTTCTATTTGATGTACCAGATGACTGTGGTATTATCTGTAACAACTTAAAGAGGTCCAGGGAACCAAAGAAAATTCAGAGAGTTGAGTGCTTTGATTAGAGCAAGCACTGTGTTTATATTTATGTACTTGCATCTGTCCTTGTTGTCTCAAACACCTTCCACTTTTATCCCTCATGAAATAACTCCCCAAGCAAAGTCCAAAGTGTCTGTGGTGAGTGACTGCTTTAGAGCATGGGAGTAGAAGGGGAGACCTGAATTTAGGGATATTTGCTGTCTCCACCAATTTAATTATCTTCAGGTGAATCCCAGAACAGGGATTTGAAAGGATAATAGGCATCAGTACTGGGAGCAAGGAGACTTTAGATACCATTGTATCTTACTCATACAAAATCTTGCCAGGGCTAT
The DNA here is from genome assembly GCF_019279795.1 of Protopterus annectens. Classification (NCBI taxonomy): domain Eukaryota; kingdom Metazoa; phylum Chordata; order Ceratodontiformes; family Protopteridae; genus Protopterus; species Protopterus annectens. The sequence goes on from NC_056743.1 coordinate 240,117,904, forward strand.
CATGAGAACTGCAGATGTCATAAGACTCAAAATCCTGAGATATTCCTTTGCAGAGACTGAAGTCTGAATGGAAACCTCTATAAATAGATTTAGATACAGATCTATTGCTTTCCTGTTGAAGAAAACCTCTTTGAACTCAGGTGTCTAATAGACACACAGGAACACAATCTTGTGTGATGAAGTCAAAAAAGACATTTGAAACTTCTCTTGGAATTCCAGCTTACGTAAGAGATCTCTCATCCAATGAGAGATACCAGATGCTTTGAAAAAGACTCTACAAAGATAAGCAAGTCATCTAAATTAAAAAAAATGTGGATACCCTGTAGCCTACAATGATTTATAATTGGAGCTAGAAACTTTGTGAACAATCATGGTGCTGTGGATAGTCCAATGACATGATCCAGACACACACAAAACCTTAAGAAATGACTGAAGTCTGAATGAATAGGGATGACACTGTATGCATTTTCAAATCTAATTTTACCAGAAAACTTAAACAAGCAAAAGGTAACAGGTAGTGAAGTGGCAGCATTTTGACTTGTGCACTACCACAACTTTGTTTACAAAAGAAAGATCAAAAACTGGTCCACATGCATGTTCCTTCTTTTGTACCAAAAACATCACTGAATAAAAACCTTTCCCAAGCTGGAAAGGAGGAACTGGCTCTATTATTCACTGAGACAGCATATGTTGAAGAACATGGGAAATAGAAGACATTGGTGTGGTAAATGAGGAACTACTCCATTAAAAGGAGCAATTCCCTCCTACTGCCATCTGCAACCTTGATGAATGATCTTCAGAACCCATCTGTCTGAAAATATCTACTGCCAAAGAGAATGGAGATTCAGACTTTCTGGAAGGGAAGAAGGACTGCCAGGGTAGGAAACAGGACATGGTCCCTTAAATAGTCATTTTGGCTTGTTAGATTGTCCTTTGTTTTGGGAGGTTCCTGTCTTCTTTTTGGACCCACCCACTTGCCATTCCTGCTTAAATGCCTGTTATCCGGCATTTTGCTGAGACTGTTTTATTGTTTTGTGTCAAAACTGGGCAAGGGATTGTAGAAACCTTTGAAAATTTGGAAAAAGAGGGCTGAAGAATCTGAGAGTCTCTGTATTGGCTTACCTGTCTCACCAGACTCTCTGGTAACATCAGCAGAATTGGGATCAAATACTAAATCTCTATCTATAAGAAAATTTAAAATCTCATTTTTCACATCTTCTGGGAGGTTTTCAGAACACAGTCAAGTAAACCTCCTCAAAACAGTACCAGTGACCATGGCCCTGGGAGAAGTATCAGCAGAGTCGCAAACACACTTTAAACAATGAGTTGTGACCTGTGATACAGAAGAAACTAAACCATTTAAATCAGAATTTTCTGCAGAAAAAGAAACTGCAGACACAACATCCTTCATACTTTTACAATTAGTCAGAATACAGTTTAACATATGAACCCGACAATTCAAAATTCTGAAAATCAAAATCGCAGAAGCAAATACTTTCTCCCCATACTTATCAATTATTTTTCCATCCTTGTCAGATCGTGCAGGATTGAGATTAATTAAGTGTTAGCAACAGTAGAATTAACTAAAGCTATAGCTGCTGGGTCAGGTTCGAGATGGGTGTATAAAAACTGAAAAGATAAAAAGACTGGGCAATGTTATACAATCTAATTTTTATGGGCAGCAGGCTGACTATCAGGACAATTGCAGGCAGTGACACATGCATCTTCTAATACTGACAGCAATTGAGGAACAGATGAAGGTTCTGGAAATTCCATTTATAACAGCCCATAGTATTTTCTGAAGGGCTCAGTATTCCTCCAATGAAAACACTGGCACATTCTGGGAAAATCTCAGAAAAAGAGAGAGATCACCATCACCACCACCACAAGGAGAATCAGATACAATGCTCTCTTCTGAATCTCCCCACAAGGAGAATCAGGCACAATGCTCTCCTCTGAATCTATTTCTTCATCTTCCTGTCCAGAGTCAGAATCTTGATTCTCTTCAGAAAAAAGGCAATTTTTTTTCCATTACCAGCTACCAGCTTATAAGAAGGAGCAATACCCTGAATCAGACCCTGAGCCAGATCTAGTAAACTACTCCTCTTCAAATACGTGTGTGCAGTAGCAGATACATATTTAGCTTTCTGCTTCTTTTTGACAGGAAAAAAGGGGCCAGCAGTGTTGTTAATGACAGCAGCATCTTCACCAGGGATAGGCACAACATTCTGACTAAACAGGGAAGACTTCTCTATTCCCTCTCCCAGGACAGACAAGACGGTATCTCCCTTGTCTATTAAGGTGACCCCAACAACTGCAGAGAACATGGCTACCCCTGGTCCATAGTGGTTGTTGGTACTACACTAGAGGGATATGGGGTACAATATGAGTGATTTGAGGAACCAGCTTTGGCCACAACAGTCACCTACTTTCCAGATGAGGCAAATGGCTAGCCTGGTAAGGTGGCAAAGGATGTTTTGGTTAACTTTTTCTTTTTGTGGCTGTCAGAAGAACCAACCACAAGACTGGTACATTGTTCCATGGTCAAGTTGCAAATGGAGATGGTTTCTTGGGAAAAACAAGCAGCACAACCAAGTAAAATTTTAAAATTGTAAGAAATCACCTTTTCCCAATGCAACACAGTAAAAGCAATTATGTCAGCCCCATAGAGTAAAATAAACACAAATTTTCGAGAGAAAATGTTTTTCTACTGCTTTTAACAACTTTTAAACTGAAAGGAAAAAAGCCCACTCCAATTTAAAAGTACAGTTAAGTCATAACACAGTCCATTAATACACAAACTTCCAAATAGAAAAATAACTTTTCTAACCAGGAAAGTACAATTAAATAAATATTTAACATGGAAGGTTTTTCCCCTAAAGGGAATTTATCTGCCCAGCAAAAGAATAGCACAAGACAAATGTCAGTCCTCAAAAGCCCATACAGGAAGCACTCCAAGGAGCTGCCCAAGTTTGAAGATGACTACAAACCAAGCACTGTTATCAATGGATACAAATAAGCTATAGCAAGACCTGGAATATGCACATACATGGTCTCTCAAAAATGGTCTCAAACAAAATGAAAAAGTGTCACATAGTAATATTTGGCAGAAAAGTTGTTCCCACCTCATATTTTATAAATGGTACTCCTCTATAGACAGAAATGGCTGTAAGAGACTTAGTTACTTAAGTGGTTAACTCTCTATCATTCAATCATCAAGTTTCCACCATAGTCGGTATATCCTTCTTTCTGACCTGGTTCATTTCCAAGGGAATATCTTCAAGATCCAGAGGTTATCTTACCACTGTGCTCTTCCCATATCAGATGCACCAATAAATACAATGCCCCCTTTGGTATGGGTCGCTCATCTGGTCAGGATAAAACAGACTGACATTCGTGGGTTCAGTTCAAGCAGCTTTATTACACACAAACACATCAGGAGTGAGGCTTTGTAACTTAAACTTAAATAAACTTATAAACAGACTGACTACCACACTCATCCATGTTAGAACTCTGGCTGTTCTCTCAAAATGGCACTGCTGCCTGCACGTGCTCACTATTTATATGCATGTGCTACATCTGGAAATGCTTCTTAAATGTTCATACAAATGCTCTGATCTACATACTCTCTCTGAGAAACAGCACATATATGAAATGAGAGTATTCAATGGCATGTCATTTACAGAAATTATCTTTTGACATGCAATCATATAAAATTAGACACATATAAAACCATTATGTCCTGGGTGCTGTGTATTTTACACTAGGTCAAGAAATATGACCTGATCATGTAACATAAAAGTCAGAACTGGATCTAGCAATGGGGACTGTCTTCAAGGAATTTTCAACTTTGGGGACATCATCAGGACCGGGAATGGATACTGAGACGTTCTTTGGTACAAACATTGTCAGTGTTGCTCTGAGATCTAGAGTCTGTAGCAGAGGTACGATGCTGCAATATCACTTCTGATACAGGAAGATGTCTGTGGTTTCTCCTGTACTCTATACCCTCAGATTCTACTAGGTAGGATCTTGGCTTGGGACATATATCTCTCACTTGACCAGTTCGATCAAAGCCTTTCGCGTTTGCATCCTCACAGTCTCTCTACTTTTAACAGACAAAGAAATCTGCTTGTTTTATTACAGCTGGACTTCTGAAAAGAATGCTTCTTAAAAAGTTGGGCTTTGATTGCTCTTTTGGTTTTAGCATTAGGCACCAACAAACTAGAACTAATAGGCAAGTTTGTTTTGGTTTGCCTACACAGAGGTCTCTGAGCAGGCAAGACAAGTAGACTGTGATGGGGCATATTTCTGACATTGAGTAAATTCAAGAAGATATCGGTATTGTCAAGCTTTGACCTCTCTAGTAATTGCTTTGCACTATGTACTGCATGTTCAGCAAGACCGTTTGTGAGTATTCAGGACTATTAGTAACACGGAAAGTCACACTCTTTTGCAAATCTCTGAAACAACTGACTGGTAAACTGAGAACCGTTGTCAGAAATAACTTTGTGTGGACTGCCATGGACTGAGAAATGATGTTTCATCTTAGTAGTAACAGCAATGGACATTAGGCTAAGTAGCAAATTTATTTCAAACTAGTTCAAAGAACAGTCTACCAACACTAAGTAATGCTGATTGTTCCACTCAAATATTTCAGTTGCTACTGTTGACCAAGGTAGCTCAGGAATTTGGCTTAGCTGAAGTGGATCTTTTTGCAAATGCGGCTTAGTACGGTTGCACACTGAACAAGAAGAAAGCACTTTATCAATGTCTTTTGCTAGAGAAGGCCAAAAATACTAGTCCTCTCACCCTTCTTTTTGGAGAATCGGAACATGGGTGGCCACGATGTAAAATCTGAATGTATTTACTCTGTAAGGAAGTAGGAACAATAACTTTTGGACCTTTGAAAATCATACCATTGTCCATCAGCATCTCATCTCTGTATGGAAAGTAAGGCTGTACTTCTGGCAGTACATATAATTGCTTTGACATCCATCCTACATTAATGAAGTGGTGGAGCTTTTGCAAAATTGCATCAGTCTTTGTATGATCTCTCAGCTCATCAAATCTCGTGATAGACAAATTATGAACTTCCATGACATCAAAGTCAAAATTCTCTACATCAAGCTGTTCTGTAGTATTTCTAAGTGATTCCAATATGGTATCAGCCAGATAATGAAGTTTATCCCTTGTATAGACCATTTTGCAATTATACTTTTGCAATTTGGGCATCATTCTTTCTAGTCTTGCTGGAGCAAAATGCATAGGCTTCTTTAAAATAGTGACTAGAGGTTGATGGTCAGTTTCTATCTGGATTGCTCAACCATAAATATAATCATGGAACTTCAAACATGCAAACACAACTGCTAAAAGTTCCTTCTCAATTTGAACATAGTGCATATCAGTATGGGTAAGAGTTCTAGATGCATAGGCAACAGGTCTGCCCACTTGAAGAATAACTGCACCAAGACCAAACTTTGAAGCATCACAGCAAATAACTACTGGTTTGTGGACATCATAGTATCTTAATGTAGAAGGGTTGGCAATTTGCTGTTTGAGGTTATCAAATGCTTGCTGGTGTTGTTCTAACCAAGACAAGGCAATATTTTTGCCTGTCACCTCTCTTAAAGGCATAGATAACTCACTAAAGTCAGGGATAAATTTGCCTAAATAGTTAACCATACCAATAAAACCCTGTTGGGCTTGGACACTGTCTGGAGCTGGCATCTCAAAAATGGCTGCTTCCTTAGAAGGATCTGGTCATAATCCTGTACTGGTAATCAAATTACCTATATAAGTAACTTCTGGTAGTCTGAATTTACATTTCAGAGGATTACGCTTTAAATTTACTTCATGCGCTATGTCCAGAACTTTCCTGAGGTTTCTGTCGTGCTCTGCTTCACCATTACCTCCAACCAGTAAATCATCTACTATTGTTGCACATGGGTAGCCTGAAAAAATTTGCTCCATTACACGCTGAAAGACTTCACTAGCAGAATTTATTCCAAAAGGCACCCAGAGGAATCTGTACCTACCAAATGAAGTACTGAATGTAGTCAGTAGTGAAGATTTGCAATCAAGCATTACTTGCCAAAATGAACTCTTTGTATCCAAGACAAAAAAAGAAAAACAGTGGCATTTGGCATGAGGGCAGCAATCTCCTCGACTGTACGCATAGGATAATGAGATCTTTTTAATGCTTTGTTCAAGTCTCTTGCGTCAATGCATATTCTGATTTCATCTGAATTTTTCTTATAGCGGCTACCATAGAAGACACCCACTCAGTTGGTTCTGTGAATGGACAAATCACACCTTGCTGCGCCATTTTGTCTAACTGGACTTTGACTTTGTCCTGCATAGCTACTGGAACTCTCCTTGCTGGGCTGACCACTGGACTGACCTCCATGTCTACTTTCATGGAGTAGACAACCGGAAGTTTGCCTAAGCTGTCTTCAAACACATCAGCATACTCAGACAAAATAGCATTAGTAAAGCTGGAACTGGGACATGTGCTTACATGAAGGACTTCTTTGGTAAAATAAAGCAGTTTCATTCTAAAACTGTCTCTGAGACCTAATAATGACTGCACTCATCTTCTAACTACATAAAATTGCAAGATGTAACTGTTCCCACCCAAATAGCATGAAAGCACTGCTGAGCCTTCAGTTTGAATCTCTTCACCTCCATAAGCAACAAGCTTCACACAATTGCCCAAATTAAGTTGCTCACCAGCCCTCACTTTAGCAAATGTTTCTGTGTTTCTGCTGACATTACATTACACTTAGAACCAGTGTCTACTTCGTGGGTTTACCATTGATCAGGACAGTACAAAATAGTTCATTCTTTGCCAACAAATCTACTGCATTAACATTTTCACTGACCATTGATGCACCATCTACATAGAAGGTAGGGTTGCAGCTCTCTAGAAGAGCAACTTGCTTTTTTGAGTGACCTTTCTTAATAACTGAATGAGGCTTGTTTGATTTACAAAACCTTTGAAAATGGTTCCATTTTTTTACACTTGTGGCATCGTTGACCAAATGCTAAGCACTTCTCTCTTTTTACACTCATGATTGGCACCACAACTGCAACAGTTAACAATAAGACTTGACTTGGGTTTTGCTGACTCACTCTTATACTGCACTGAGCATGCCCTTTTTACTGAGCTAGTCTTGGAACTTACAAGAGAGTTATGGGTCCTCCAAAGGAATCCAACAGGGGTTGCAGCTGCCATGTGCTTAGGTTTCTTTCCGCTTGCCACATTTTGCATGCTGTCTACATTTGCTCTAGAGGCTGTAGAAACCATGCTCTTATCACTTGTAAGCATACTTGTGTGCCTTTCTGTGAGCTCGTGGATTTTATAAATCTCTATGGCTTCTTTATACTTCCTGGATGGTGTTTTAATGTGATGTCTGATGTAAAGCATTCACTGGCTATTCACTGTTTTCCTCATGTTGCTCTGCGAGTATCATGCAGGTCTATCTTGTCAGGCATGCTATATTTTTAACCAGATATTATGCTGTTAGCACTGGTGCATACTCTTTCTACTGCCCTCCTACTTGAAAAGTGAGGTCTTCTCCATGCTCCTTCTCAAAGTAATTCTCTCTCTCTTTCTATTGATGTTCAAGTACCACTGCCAGGGCTCTGTTGGAAGCTGAACAGCTGCCTTTTGCAGATGTTACCATGTTTAGCAGTTATTAAGTTGTATACATTGAACATACAGTAAGCATCTTGGCAGAGTTTTCAGTCATATTTTGTAAGGTACTCCCAAGATGCATCAAGGCACAGAAACAGGATGCATCTGGTTTGGCCCTACAGCTCACAGAACTGGACCTCATCCGATGTTTGTGTACTGTGGATGGATGTGATAAACTATGGTTATAGCTGGTATACAGAATGACCAGCAAGTAGAGACATCACAATGAGGGCTGTCATGTATTTATATGTGCATGTGTTTTTGGAAGTCTTGTAAGGGTATCAACTAGCATATTCTGTCACTTACAAAATGACACTTGTTCCCACACTAAATCACAATTACAGTCTGCATACATTTATGCATTTATTTAGCCCTGCCAGTTTGCTTCATCTGCCTAACATTTTTGTGCTGACCAATTGCATGACTCCCTTTACCCATACACACCCTCAAAATTGAACATGTAGTCAAGGATCCAGGTACTTATACTGACAACAAACTGTCCTCTAATCACCATGTATCCCTTATTATAAAGGACTCCTTTTTCATTAAATGACTTGTATCTAAAGGTATGCTGTACAGGTCCAGGGATGTAATCATTCTACCGTACACTGCATTCATTAGGCTGGCATTGAGTATAACACCCATTTTGGTATAACCCTGTCCAAACACTTGTCACAACTGAAATGACCACAATTCTTCCTCACTAAAAAAATCAGGGGATTAAATCATACTGTGCAGACCATCTCAAAGCCCTGTCCCTTTTCTTGTTATCATACAAGTGACATGTGACCTCTGCCTCATGTATACAACCCTCACCAATCCCTATCCTGTCAGATCAATTAGACATTTGCAAGTCCAATAGTGACATAAAAACCCACTAAAGGGATATCAACTTATTTTGCAACATAAATACATGTTTGAGGAATAAGTATGTATCACAGAATTCCAGTTCTAAGAAACCAATCCACATAAACCACAATACTTGTCTTACTCCATTTCAAATGTAATTTGGACGAATAGAAGTGTAACCAAAAATTCACACTGGTTTATCTCACTTGCCCCTCATGGACAGGGGTAGCATGTAAATGGCTCAATGTATCCTTGTTCTGCCCAGCTCTGGGTTATTTGTACATAAAATATAAGGGTGAAAAACTATTTTGGGAATATAAGAATAAGCTTCTCAAGATCATCAATCAACAGCTTATAAAGTACTTATAGAACTATGTACAATAGTACTAAATGTTAATGATACTGAGTCAATTGTCAATACATATTTTGTACGTTTCCAACTGTGGAAATTGCTTTCTATGAATGGCATCCTACTGTTACCAAAGTATGCTAGTTTTTGAAGGGCATTCACTATTTACATTTACTCATTAAGATACAGGCAGTATATTTGGCTATACACTCATATCATACCGTTACTTATGTGCTTCTTTGCTTATCCAATCAGTTGCCATGAGAAATATGCTCATTCAGATCTACTTCCCATGGTCGACATTTCAGAATGTCGAAGTCCATAGGGCCAGGACCATATGGTTGGCATTCGAAATGTCAACCATGGAATTAAAAAAAAAAAACACAACAAAAAACTTACCTTTGCTGCTAGCAGGTGGGCTCCACCCCCCCCTACACCTTCGTGGGGATCTGCCCCCCTCAGAACTTAAATATATCAACTCTGAGATCGCACTACAATGTGGAAGATGGAAATCTTTCCATTTTGCACTGTATGGAGATGCCGGTTCCGCATGGTTGACATTTCGAATGTCAATCATATGGTCTCGGCCATATGGTCTTAGACATTTTGAAATGTCGACCATGTGAAGGGGACCCACTCACTCACAAACTTCTATTATATGCTGTACATCCTCCATATGTACGTGTGATGCACACTAAGATATCTAGCACACATCACATATTATGCCACCTATTTGGCATACGCTGGCAGCTCAGCAAGTATCATGTCAGTCTACCGATGTGCATAAACCTATGGCATCCAGGACACTGGTGAATTGTGTTATACCATATATGGCATCCATCACTGCATGATGTTCTGCCAATGGCATCTGGTAACCTCCTACTTAGGCTACTGCTGCCCTTTGATGACAGCTATCAATTATTCTGAAACTGAAAGCAGCTGCCTCTGACAGGATGCTGGGCTACCTAATGAAAAGTCAAGACTCAAAAATCAAACCCCAAACTGATGAGGGAAAAAGACCAAAAACACAGGAGAACAGTGAATGTCAAATATTTTGCCATCATGTTGTTTTGTGACATACTGCTTGAGGTAACTCTGCACAAGTTCACCTTCCATCTTTTACTGACATGGCATGTCCTTATTTATTCATTCATGTATTCATTCTCTGATTACCTGCTTAATCCAATTTTGGGGTACAAGGAAGCAAATCCCATCCCAGCACTCAGTGGGCACAAAGTAGAAGAACTAATTCCCAAAAGGGTGTCAATCTATCACAAGATACACACACTCACTATCAGTAATAGTAATGGGTAATTTGGTGGCATACCAATTTACCTATGGCAGATCTTTGGAATTTGCAAGAAAATGGAAAACCCAGTAAAACCCATGCAGACAAATCAGGATACAAGGGCTCCACACAGAAGAGAACTCATCCAAAAGACAAGCTTGACAATCACGTGCTATAAGGCATCTTGCCACACAACACTCTACTGTCTGTGTTTGCAAGGCACAAGACTTTATTACTTTATTTACATTTCATGTTCTGTTAACATAACTACATGGACTATCTGTAAGTTGAAAGTTGTTGCTGAATATTTAGCCCATTAAAAATGTAAGTGAAGTCAAATTCTACAAAGAAAACTAATTCAAATTAAAAAAAAAATACACACTGACTGGACAAAGCAGTTAACTTGACCATTATAAGCCCAGTATTACATACAAGGATGGCTGGCTGTAGCTTCTAAAAACAATAGCTGCCAAATTCTTTGTGCCAATAAGTGCAGAAATAAAACATATATAAGAACACCATGAAACACAAACTGCAACTTCATGAAAAGCACACACAGAAAAAGTACATAAAACATTTAAAACAAATATGAACTAACAAGCGAGTTTACAAGAGTCTGCAAGCATCCTCAAGTAAAGAATAGGATGCTTGCTCACACCCACATCATTTCACAAGAAAGTGGCACAAAATACAATTATCTTAATGCAATAGGCAAGTATCGTGTACATCCCATGCATGTGCAGTACATTAGAAAGCCATCTCATTCTTGGAAGATAGGGAAAACAGACAGCTCATCCAAGACATCTGCATTTATCATCATCAACCCCCTTTTTCCCATTTTATTCAGGGTGTCATGTTAACTAAAACCATCTCTCTTGATTCAGTGCTATACTCCTGCCTGACTGTCGCAGATCTTCTGTCACACAATCCATCCAACACTTTGTTGGATGCCTCATTTCCTCTTACTGTCTTCCTGTCTGTCCCAGATCATCTTCACCAGACTGTCTTCTGCTTTTCTGCACGTGCCCAAACCACCATAATCTGCTCTCTCTTTGATCTTTTCTGCAACTGGAGCTACTTTGGCTTCTGCTCTTATATCAACATTTCTTTGTCTGACCGACAGTGCACAATCTCAGGCACTTCATTTCCATCACTTCAAGCTTCCTCATCTGCTCCACCTTTACTGCCCAGGTTTCTGTACCACACAGTAATACTGGTCGCACCACTGTTTTGTACACCTTACTTTTCAGTTTCATTGACATTCTTCTGTCATACACCACACCTGAAACTCTATGCCACTTGGCTGCAGCTCCTCTGATTCTAGCATTGAACTCTTCATTCAGACTTCCCTTCTCCTCAATCATCCCCCCCCAGATACTTAAAGCTGTTAACCTGTTCCACTGTCTTTCCTTCTATCTCGATTTTCAGCTTCTTCTGATTTCCCCAATTTGAAGCCATTACACTGTTGTATCTGTACATAGTTTCATCACTTCATCCCATGTACCTTCAGTTTTGCATTCCATTCCCCTATCCTTTGCTGAAGTTCTTGTCACATCACCTGCATACAGCAACTTTGTTAATCTGTCCCTTCCAACCTGTTTCCTAATGTAGTCCATCACCAATATGAACAGCAGTGGGCTCAGAGCTGAACCCTGATGTATACCTACTCCCACTTGGAGTCCCTCTATGAGGCCAACTACTGTTTCTACTTGAGTCACTGGGTCCTTGTACACAATCTGCACTAACTCTACCCATGTTTCTGGAACTTCAAACCACCACAGTACTGCCCAAATCAGCTTTCTTTGAGAGACCAGTTGGCATAATGGTTAAGATCTTCACCTCACATGCACTAGGTACAAAGTTCAATCCTGACCTCTAGCCAATGCCTGTTTGGAGTTTGCATGTTCTCCCTGTGTCTTTGTGGGTTCTTTCCACTTCCAAAAACATGCTGTTTCCATCTAAAACACACCAATGAATGGAGCTGTGGGCAGCCACACAGACTCTACATGGTGTCCTATTGGGGGAAGAGTTGCATAAGACCAACCACTTTGGGCATCTACTGTGGTTCTCAGCATCCTCAAGATAAGAAAATACAGATCACAGATTGCATGCCATGGCAAGGCTAGCCACTCAACAGTGTAAAATATGGATTTAGGTGATTCGGTCATGTTGACATCTGCATTTACAATGCTATTATTTAAAAAGGTGAGTTAGTTATCTACTTACTTTATAACCATTAAATTGTATAATTGCAATACTCCATGTGTGTGTGTGGGTAACCATTTAAATGCTGGCATTTGCAATGCCAAGTTTGGGAATGTGGAGATTGAATGCCAAATGTGGATTTACATATGCCAAGTACAACTGTCAATTCTCAGAAAATTCCATTTTCTCCAATATATGGCTATCTTGGAGATGATATGTATATATGCTTAGGAGATGAGGAATTGCAACTCACTTGCACTTCTGCAAAGAAAAAAAAGTTAAAATTTAAAGGAGAAAAGCAATGTTTGCCATTCATTGTTCACCTGTACTTTTTTTTTCATTTTGGGACTCTGCACTGTGAGTTTTGACATTTCAAGAGGGAGTTATGCATATATGTATGTATCTCTGTGTGTATACATGTGCGCACATGTGCAATATTAGTTCTATTATGGCTGGCTTACTTGTTTGATTACCCAGGCCTCACCTTAGTGATTAGGTCAAACCATGTCAGCTATGGGTTAACCCAGTATTATTTGTATCTAGCCATAAATCACTGTTAAATAAATCTGCTGTGTGCTAAGAGACTATCTCAACCATCACCAGGAATCTGCAGGTGCTTAGACATTTTATATGCGCTCTACTTAAATTGTCAAGAACTTAAAAGTAGTTTTTGAGAGTTTCAGGTTCTGTTTGACTTGCTGATCTCTGTCTGCATTTGATTTTAAATTGAAGTTCTGCATTTAAGGTTTGGTTACTTCTATTTTTTATCTTTTTCTTATATTGCATTTGTTTTAAGTTTTTTGATCTTTTACAGTTTAAACAGGTCTTGGCTATGGTCATTTAGAAAAGTTATAAAATAATTCATTGGCAGACAGTGAATAACATCCAGCTAATTACCGGGAGGAGCTGAGAATCACCATTCCTCATTCAACTAGAAATATTTGGAGGTAATTTTATTTAGCTGGAACACTTGTTTGACTTGCTGTTCTCTGCCTATTGTCAGTCTATGTCTCCATTTGACTTTTCTACCCAGCCACCCTTCTGCTATTGTAGCCTTAAACATGGTGGCTTTTGAGTTGCCCACCCCTACTATAAATCTGATTTTGGAAACTCCTCCTAGTCTCATCTCATTCTCATTTATAACGACAGAGTTGGGAAGGCCCACCCCCTTAGTCTCCAACATGAATTATCTGTTTCCTCCCTTCCCACTTAGTTAAAAAAAAAATATATATATATATATATATATATATGTGTGTGTGTGTGTGTGTGTGTGTATATATATAATGCACAGAAATCTAGGTAGCTGCCTGAAAAATAGAGTTAGTTTGCCAGTGTCTAAAGGAAGGCCAAAGAATATTTGGACATATGGGTCTGATAGTTAATAGCCCTCAACACCAGAGTAGCTGAAATGTAGATTTTTTTCCTACTCTCCCTATAACCTTGCTCTCCTTATCTGAGGGAAGCACAGAAGTGGAAGGCGGCATCTTGGATGCCTTGTCTGCAGATACTGAGATGGTACCTGAGTCTGCAGAGGCATATTTGAATAAGAATTTGGAGTCCTCTGGCACTTTATAAAATCTATCTGGCCTTTTGGGGTCTGGCGATCAAGAATCCGGACATTTAGAAGCAGCAGTAAAGGCATCTAGGAAGGCTGGCAGAACAGGAGGTATGGCAGATGGGGAAAGACAGTCCATCTGTAGCAGGTCATAGTACCTTTTTTGGATGTCTGATACCTGACAACAATCCCACTTGAAGAACTCTCTCATCTTAAGAATAGTTTCCCCAAATGAGATATCTTCCCCTGGGGAATCAGTGCCATTAGATTCCTCTTCTGGGGAGGCATAACCCAAAGGGAAAGAAATCTGAGCTAAATAAGCCAAAGACTTGCCCCAGAGGATTCCTCATCATCTGAGGAAAACTCCACAGAAGTCCTCTTTTGAGGGGTAGAGGAAGGAGTAGGAGAAGGGAGAGAGAGCACATGAGGTCTGTCTCAGGGACATAAAAGTGAACAGGCCTTGGGAAAAGACCTAATGATCTGGTGGCTGTTCCTGAGGAGCTGGAGAAACATGCTTAGTCTTAATTTTTTTGATTTTTGAGAACTTCCATTTGGTGAAAGGTGGATGAGCTTGACGTCAGTCTACATTCCACAATATTGGTAGGAACATCCTCTCGCACTATGATCTGGGTAATGCCTGCGATTCCCTCAAGGATGTGCTTGTAGGGTCCTTCACAGCCTCCACACTGGTACCCATCAAAGGAGTGTGTACCGACTCTGGTACAGTCTCCAGGCGAACACTGGCCTCGGGAGAGACGTGCAGAACAGAGGCAGCAGTGAGTAAATCAGGCATAGGCTTCTTGGCTTTCGTAGATTGTGGCTCGCCTGAAGGGCCTGACACAGCTTCCATGTCATGAGTGAGACACTTAAGGCGCTGATTTTCATGATATAAAATTTAGGGAGGCTAAGCAACTCCAAAGGGTCTTGGGTACAAAGGCCTTACACATAGCGCAGGTAGTATGGTCATGATCCAGGCCTAAACAAAATAAACAAAGGTTGTGGGAGTCCTTATGTGGAATCTGCCTTCCACACTGGCACTTGCCCTTTCTAGCTGACATGTAATCACAAAAAAACACAGTAGCCAAAGATAGTAATGAAAAAAAAAAACAATGGGGCACTTAACTGAACCAAGGTCCGCAACTTGTCTGATGACCGAAGACAGGAGCAGACAATCGGATAGGCAGCAGAAAAGTTCTAAGATCTGATATATGCCAATGTCCAATTTATATAAGATGTCAGTTTATGACCACCGTATATTTCATATCATGCCACATCACACGTACGTCACAGTAGAAACAGACTTCTGCATAGTGGCCAGACATACAAGTCAGCCAGAGGCAGACTCCCCCCATTATGAATACTGCAGCATATGAATAGAAGGACATCTATCAAGTCTAGAGGATGTGCATGTTAAGCCAAACTGACTTCAGGAACCACTGAAACTTTCTCATGTGGAGTTTGGCTACAAGGGGCATAGGAATGGTGGATGCCATGAAACCCAGAACTCTCAGAAACTCCCTGGCTGTAATGGAGGCCAGAGGAAGAAGAGTCTGAAAGAAGGAAATGAGTGTAAAGGCCTTAGGAAGAGGCAAGGATGCCAGCAAAGGCACCATCTGAATCCTGCAACCTAGAAAAATATGATCTTCAGAAGTAGTCAGAGAAGACTTTTTGAAGTTTATTGCAAACCCCAGTCTCTATAGAAGAGAGATGGCAAAATGAAGATTTTGCAACAGGATCTCTGGAGAGGAGGCCTGAATTAACAGGTTGTCCAAGTACAGAAAGACTTGGATCCCCTGAAGCCTGCAAAAAGCAATCACAGGAACGAGGCATTTGGCGAATACCCTTGCTATAGAAGAAAGGCCAAAGGGCAAAGCAGAGAATTGAAAATGTCAGGAAGCAACAGAGACACCCAAAAACTTCCTGAAAAGGGGATGGATAAGAATATGGAGATAAGCATCCCTTGAGATACAGAGACACCATACAAGTCTGAGGAAGCAAAAGAGGGAAGAGTCTGAAGGGACAACATTCAAAAAGTGGGCTCCTTCAGAAAGGTGTTTAGATGATAGAGGTCTAAAATAGGCCTCCAAGTACCATCTTTTCTGGGTACTAGTAACATCCTGGAGTAAATCCCCCCTCCCCCTTTGGGACATAGGCACCTCTTGGATAGTACCCTGAGCCAAAAGGTCTTGAAGCACCTCTTGGAAAAAGGGGAGTTGTTCCCAAGGAAGTTGAGGAATGCCCATAAAAGAGAGACAGAATTTCCACACCAAGAAATACCCTTGTCGAATAATGGACAGAACCCAATAAACCTGAGTAATCTGAAGCCAAACAGGAAGAGAGAGAAAGGTGAAGAGAACGTGGAACATGGCTGGGAAGAGATGGATAGTGAGACAGCACCTGGTTTATCTAGGAAAAAAAAAAAGACTTCGGAGTCCCTGAATTCTGAATAGCCTTAGCAAGAGAAGCCCGCTTGCCACTCATTTTACCCTTAGGAGGAGGAGGGAAAGATTACCTGCTGACAAAGGCCGACTCATTGGGGTAATTTCTCTGAAATTTAGGAACAGGAGAAACAAACATGTTTGAGTTCCTGTAACACCTCCCCCTTATCCTGAAGGGACTTAAAATGTACAGTTATGTACACTTACCATAAATGTAGATGTTCAAGTGTATTCACTGTTGCAGTCATCACACTTGGGTTATCCTGCCAGGGGTAGCCCTCAGTCAGCCCGAATACCAGAGGCTTAGTATTTCTGCATTGGTTGCTGTCGCTCCAGGACTGACGTCAGGTCGTCAGTGGTATAAAATCAGGCAGCTGACGCCATTACATCAGTTTTTCTTGCCCCAAATGTCAGGAGCCCCCAAATACGGAGTTAGGTTACGGTGGAAGAACACCACCAGTAGAAGGTAAATACCAAAAATTCCTGTAAGAAGTGAGGTAGAGAGAGAGAGAGAGAGAGAGAGACTAGGGGGATTAAGGGTGGGAAACCAGGACTGCAACAGTGAATACACTCAGCCATCTACGTTTATGGTAAGTGTATACAACTGTACTATGTTCTTCATGTTTCACTGTTGTAGTCATCACACTTGGGTTGATTCCAAAGCTGTAGAAAAGGGAGGAGGGAGTCAAGAAGACTGGGGGCTGGCTGAGATGCCCTGCAAGACTGGTTGCAAAGCCTGCCCTGGATTTGGAGAAGATAGGCAGGTGGTAATGCTTGGTGAAGATATGAATAAAACTCCATGTTGCAGCCTCCAGGAGTTTTCCTATGGTATTTGTAGCAGAAATGGATAGAGTGTGCTATCCATTTGGAGATTGTTTGTTTGGGTATAGCCATGCCCTCTGCACCTGCTGCAAAGCTGACTAACAATTGGTCATTTTTTTCTAAAAGATTCAGTCCTGTCCAGGTAGAATCTGAGCTGTCAGTGCACATCTAGAGAATGCAGAATCCTTTCCCCTTGTTTTGTGGGTTAGGGAAAAAAGTGGGCAAATGAATAGATTGGTTGAGAGCCACACTGGACACCACTTTAGGCATTAAAGTTGGGTTAGTCCTGAGGGAGACTCTGTCAGCATGAAAAATGATGAAGGGCTCCACAGCCATGAGTGCTTGTAGCTCTGAAACTCTTCTAGTTGAAGTGATGGCCAGAAGCAAGGCTGTTTTCCAAGAGAGGAATTTTAACTCTACTGAAGCTGCAGGCTCAAAGGGAGTAGTGTGAGCTTTTCCAACACAATGTTAAGGTCCCAAGCTGGAGTAGGAGCTCTTCTGGGTGGCCTTAAATTTTTAGCTCCTCTTAGGAAATGTTTGATGAAAGGGTGAGAAAAGAGAGGTGGCACTGTGCTGTAATGAGCAGACATGGCAGAGGCATGAATTTTAAAAGAAGAGAAGGATAAGCTCCTGTGTAGCAGGTCTGCTAGGTAATCCAGGATGAGAGATAGGGAGGGCTGAGCAGTTTCAGCTCCTTTAGCCTGGATCCAGGTGCAATACCTTTTCCACTTGTCAGCATAAGATTTTCTAGTGCTGGGGCATCTGGCCTCACGTATAACATCCAGCAGGGACGTCGGGAGGCATACGCACTGTACTGATTTCAGTACAACTTATTTAGAGGGGTAGCTTTTTTGAAAGAAAAAAAAAACGTCCGTACATATTTCTTCCCTTTTAAAGGGTGTTGGCTCCTTTAAGGAGGATACCAGCCACTCAGAAGTGAGTTTTCTTCCTTTTTAAAGGGTGTTAGCTCCTTTAAAGAGGATACCAGCCAGTCGGAAGTGAGCTCACATCATGTCCGGCTGGCTGCGAGCGGGAAACAATCGCAAATGGATTATCACTGTGCGCGAGCGGGAATAGTTGGAAGGCAATCTATCCACGAACAGATTATCAGGTAAGAGTGGGAAGGCAAGCAAGTGTGTGGGAAATGTAGTTTGGAAGGCAAGCAAGTGTACTGTTTTGCTGAGTGCTTTTACAACTGAGTTGTGTTTTTCATTTTTCAGTCAGGGTTTTAAACTTTTGATACTTTTGAGGGTTTAAATATATATGTATACATAAACTCAACAGTTATGCTTCTGACATCGCTTTATTCGCAAGCTGCGTTACTGCTGCTTATCCTGGTGGAAGAGATCTGGAGGGTCGCTGGTATTAGGCACACAGTATATTGGAACAGTACAAATCCCAGGTAAGTGGTGGATCTGGGATACATTGGATTGTTTTCTTGGGATTGCATTATAACACCACAGTGTTTGTTGTAGGATAATGATAATTTTGGCTGCCTTGTACTTTATTTCTCCTTTACTTGCCGTGAAGTTTTCATTTACAGTTGAGCATAGTGAATGGTGGGTTTATTTAAATGTGTTTTAAGTCAGTGGAAAAGAAATATCCACCGTTTAAGCACAGTTGAGATGTGCCTTTTGTTTGCATTTATTTTGTTTCTCGGGAGTTTTTTTTTAGATACTTGATTATCACCACTCGGTATATTTTTTTTCAAATCGCTAATAGTTTCTAACTTTACAGTTTGGATGCTGTAGTAGACATTGTAAAACGACTGTATTGAATTCAAGAAGTAATGACTACCTGGTCTTGCTTTGGCATATCAAGTTTGTAATGTTTGACAGAACAGTGACAGCTCTGTCCCAATCCTGAGTACTAAAACCTCATAGGTCCATGCTTCTTATTCTAATTCTGTGAAGCAAGCAGCTATCCGTTTTAAAACATTTTATCCCTGACTATAGTGTGTGTATAGTGTGTGTGAAATCTATTATCCAAGTTGTAATAATCAGTTCGTCAGTGGGCCCGAGAAGCTTGGACTGCGTTTATGCCGACCTAATCCATGATGATTTGGTAAATAAGTTACTTTATACAGGCTGGTTTTGGAGGTAAAATAATAAGTAAATTCTATGTTTTAACAATAAATGAAAATAATTTTAAAAGGAGGTAATTTATTTGCATTTGGATGTGATTTGGACAGTACATAGACGAATTTCAAACCCATTACTTGGTGAAAGCACTACTTGATTGGAATGAGTAAATGACAAAATTCCACTGACCTGTATGCGCGTGCTCACACACACACAATAAATAGTTTATTTTGTACAGTTAACATTTAGAAGTAAAAATAATTAGTAGGTGAGAAAATTCCACTGACCCACTGGTATGTATATAGTTGTATATACGTATGTGTGTATCTATATCTATGTATATGCATATATTGTGTTAAAAGTTTAGGGGTGCTAAAAATTAATATTAAATGTCTACACAGTGACACCTTTGAGGCTGTGTGTGCATATCTTTATTTATATACATACATATATATATATATATTTATATATATATACACACACAAATCTGAACTTTCTGTTGCCAGAATTTGGAACAAATGGACAAAATGTGCAACCATTACACCACTGCTAACAACTTCAAAGCAAGAACATGGTTAAAATGTGTTGTTTTATACTTTATTCATAAAGTTGCCTTTTTATTTTTTTTTTTTTGAGGAGTTAATATAATTCAGTATTGTTTCTCATGGATATTTAGTTTAAAAAATCATGACAATGAATGTGTGACAGACCCTTTCAGTGTGGAACAGCATGGAATGTGCAATTTTTAAAGCTTATAACTGTTATGACCTGGCCCAGAGACTCCCTAGACTCTGGAATAGACTGCCCATACATGTCAAGCAGAGCGCCTCTTTGGTCCTCTTCAAAAGGAACCTTGATTGTATGGGAGGTAGGAAATTCACCCTGGGGATTACATCCGTCGCCCTGCTAGACAGAGGTCCAGGGAAATAAATATTGTGGGAAGAAATAGCCAGGGAATTGTTATGGATAGGCATGTATAGGCCCTAGGGCCGATAGCCTAGTACCAACCTAAGTGTGTTCGCAAATGGATTATCACTGCGAGCAATGGACAGATTATCTATGTGTGTTGTAGTTGGAAGGCAATCAATCCACAAACTGTGTGTGTTGTAGTTGGAAGGCAATCAATCCACGAACTAAGTGTGTGTGTAGTTGGAAGGTAATCAATCCACAAACTGTGTGTGTGTTGTAGTTGGAAGGCAATCAATCCACAAAGTAAATGTGTGTGTAGTTGGAAGGCAATCAATCCACAAAGTAAATGTGTGTGTAGTTGGAAGGCAATCAATCCACAAAGTAAATGTGTGTGTAGTTGGAAGGCAATCAATCCACAAAGTAAATGTGTGTGTAGTTGGAAGGCAATCAGTCCACAAACTTTGTGTGTGTTGTAGTTGGAAGGCAATCAATCCACGAAGTAAAAGAGAGAGAGAGTGTGTGTGTGAGAGAAAATGCCCCCCACCTAATACTCCTGCTGGCTATAGGTGTTAAGGCTCAAACCCTGTACCTTTGCTTCAGGGTAAGAAGAGCCTAAAGTCCCTAACCACCACCATTTCTGAACTTTGTTCAGATTTGCTTTTCTAATGGTTGTGAGCTATGGTGAAAACTGAAGTTGTATTCCTCCCATTATTGTTTTTGATGTTTGTCCAGGTTTTTTGTGCTAAGGTGTGAAGTGAGAACTGAATTTGTATTCCCTCATTATTGGCTTTGTTTGTCCAGGTTTTTTGTGCTAAGAGGTTGAGAGCTATCTAAATGATAGCCATTAAGTTTGTCTTCCTGTTTTTCAAACTGCTGATTTAGCATAGTGGTATGTTGCACTGACTATAGCGCATATGGTGCTGGGTTCAAGCCATGCATGGTGATAACACAGCATGTTATTCTAGCAACTTTCCAAAATTATACAAGCAATGTTTAAAATGTGTCCCTGGTTTTTGGGCTTTTGTCCCCCCCCAAATAAATGTTGGCTTTTTCCAGATTTCTTGTACTGCAAAGTTCAGAGATACAGCTGAGTGTTGACATTTTACAAGGAGCTGAGAGCTGCAGGGGAACTTAAGTTTAGTGCTGCTTAGGCTGAGTCTGCTTGTACTGTTAATAGCACAACAAGTAGTGTACTTGCTTTTGATGCAGAAGGCTATGGGTTCTTCTCCCACAGTAGGTAGATGCATTGCTGATACTGTACTGTGTTGTAAAGGGGGGTGGATGCTGTAGTCCGTTTTGGCGAAGATATCTAGTAGTAACTATGAACCTGTTATCAGTTTGCCATCCATTCCCTATTGCAATATTACTAGCGTATCATTGTTTTTAATGCAACATAGGCAATTTATTCCTCAAGGGCAACAGGCACATTATTTGTAGATGAAAAGTACAGTTTTGTACCTACCATAAATGTAGATGTCCGAACAGGATAGCATCTGCAGTCCTAACAAATGGGTTGTCCTGTCGTCAGGCAGCCCTTCGGTCGGCCGGATTCCAAAGTCTGGGTCTGGCCTCGGCTGGTGTCGCACTTCACCCGACGTCATCTCTGCTGGTCTTCGGGTATAAAGGCATCAGCCGACGCCATTTTCCTCAGTGTTTCTTGCCCCAGATGCCAGTTGCCCTCTTGGAAAACTAAATTTTGGGTAAATGCCAATGTTTCCAAAAAAAAGGTAGGCAAACACAAAAAATAAGCATGTATGTACATATATACAAACAAATACACCATAAGAGATCCCCCCCAGCTAGCTATTAGGAGGGTAAATACCCTAGGAATACCACAGAGGGGAAGGAGGGTGGGTAATCCTGACTGCAGATGCTATCCTGTTCGGACATCTACATTTATGGTAGGTACAAAACTGTACTATGCCCTTCAAGGATGCATCTGCAGTCCTAACAAATGGGTAGAATACCATAGCCAAACTAGGGGAGGAGGAAGTAGAATTATGGTGTAGTTAGGATCCCTTGCAATACAGCAGTGGCAAACCCTGCTCAGGATCTAGAGTATAGAGGTAAGTTATAATGCTTGGCAAATGTATGCACTGAGGTCCAAGTAGCCACCTCAATAATGTCCTTGGTAGCCACTCCTCGTAAGAAAGCTGTGGTAGTGGCTGTAGCCCTTGTAGCGTGAGGTCTTATGTTCTGTGGAATTGGCTTTCCATGGTAGGAGTAACAGAATCTTATGCAATTTCCTATCCACTTGGAGATTGTCTGTTTGGAAATTGCTTTTCCTTCCCTTCCTGTTGCATAGGCTACTAGAAGCTGGTCAGTTTTTCTATTGCCCTTGGTTCTGTCCAGGTAGTAGCGCAACTGTCTATGTACATCCAAGGTATGCAGCAGTCTTTCCCCCCTGTTCTGTGGATTGGGAAAGAAGGTAGGTAGGTGGATTGCCTGGTTTAGAGACACTCTGGATACCACCTTAGGCATAAATGTAGGATTAGTTCTCATGGATACTCTATCTTGATGGAAGATTAGGAAGGGTTGTACTGCCATTAAGGCCTGTAGTTCCGAAACCCTTCTTGCTGAAGTAATTGCCAGTATGAAAGCAGTTTTCCAGGATAGGTGTTGAAGATCTGCTGTTGCTGCTGGTTCAAATGGAGGGAGTGTCAATTTTTCTAGCACAAAGTTCAAGTCCCATGCTGGTAATGGTGGTTTCCTAGGAGGTTTTACATTCTTGATTCCTCTGAGGAACTGCCTGAGTAGAGGATGTGAGAAGATAGGGGGATCAAAGCTGTATTCTGCAGAAATAGCTGATGCATGTATCTTGATGGAGGAATAGGACAGGCCTGTATGGAGAAGCTCTGCCAAATACTCCAGGATGTTGGCAATATCTATCTTGGACACATCTTTTCCTCTTTCAGTGCTCCAATTGACAAACCTTTTCCATTTCCCTGCATAGTTCCTTCTTGTAGAAGGTCTGCGGGCCTCCAGGATAATGTCTTTAACCCTTTGGGATAAATCTGGGTTAGTTGCTGTTATGTAATGTTCCAGGCAGTCAGTTGCAGAGTTTTTAGATTTGGATGCATGATGTTGTAGTCGTTCTGAGTTAACATCAAAGGCATCAGGGTAGTGTCCACGTTCTCCCGAGACATGCTCCTCAGCAATGGATACCAGTGTTGTCTTGGCCAATTTGGAGCTATCAGAATTATCCTTGGACGCTCCTCTTTGATTTTCAGTAGTACCTTGTGCATCAAAGGAAGAGGTGGAAATGCATATGCTGTCAGGCCTTTCCAACTGAAGGATAGAGAGTCCACCTTCCATGCAAGTGGGTGGTATGTCCTTGTGCAGAATTTCTTGAGCTGGTGATTGAGTGGGGATGCGAATAGGTCTATTTGTGGCATTCCCCATTTCTGTGTGATGGCCTTGAAGATGTCCGGGTGTAGCATCCATTCGTGAGCATCCGAGGTTGTTCTGCTTAACATGTCTGCTAGGATGTTTTCTTTTCCCGGTACAAATATTGCCTGTAACTGAATGTTGTAGCTCAGAGCCATATTCCATAGGTCCAGAGTCATTCGGCATAGGGGGTATGAATGAGTGCCTCCCTGTTTGTTGATGTACCACATGACTGTGGTGTTGTCTGTCCTTATCATCAAATGGCCTTCTTTGAGGAATGGTCTGAAATTCTGGATTGCTAGTTTTACTGCCATTTCTTTTTGATTTATGTGCAGGTGCAGTTGATCTGGGGTCCATAATCGTTGTATGCATTTGTCCAGCATGTGGGCCCCCCCAACCTAGGTCTGAGGCGTCCGTTGTGATGGTTTGGTTTGCTTGAAAGTTGTGGAAGGGCAAGCCTAGGTTTGACTGGCATGCTTGAGCCCACCATAGGAACTCTTGTTTCAGGCATGGGATTAGTGGTATTTCGGTTTCTAAGCTGTGCCTGTGTTGAGACCATAAATTCTTTAGGTACCACTGTAGTTTTCTCATATGCAGTCTGGCATGGGGGACCAGGATTATGCATGATGCCATGAAGCCCAAGGCCTGCAGTACTTTCCTTGCTGTTAGTTTGTTCTGCTTTGTTAATGCCAAGAAGTAAAGAGGGAGTTGTTCTTGTTTTTCTGCAGTTAGGAATGCCATCTGTTTTACTGTGTCCAATTCTGCACCCAAGAATGTTCTTGTTTGGGATGGTATTAGTCTTGACTTTTTTAAATTGACTGTGTATCCCAGGGCTTGTAGTAAGCAAATGACTCTTTGTAAGTCTTTTGTCAGCTTGCTTTTGTTGTCCGCTTGTATCACGCAGTCGTCCAGGTATGGATAAATTTGGATTCCCTGTAGCCTGCAATGAGCGATTACTGATGCCAGGCATTTTGTGAATACTCTGGGGGGAGTAGATAAGCCAAAGGGCAATGCTGAGAATTGATAATGCTCTGATCCTGCAAGAAATCTGAGGTATCTTCTGCAATTTGGTCGTATGGGGACGTGCAGGTATGCCTCCTTGAGATCTAGAGTTACCAGCCAACACTCCTTGCCCAGCATGGGAAGAAGTTGCTGTAAGGTCAGCATTTTGAATTTTGGAACAATGATGAATGTGTTTAAGGCGGACAGGTCGAGAATAGGTCTCCAACTTTTCTCTTTTCTTGGTACTAGGAAGAGTCTGGAGTAGAATCCTTTGCCCTGTTCTGTTGGTGGTACTCTTTCCACAGCTCTCATCTTTGTTAATTGAGCTATCTGTTTTAGAGCTTCTGTTTTCTGATTTGGAGGTAGGTTTGGCATTCCTCTTTTTACTGGTAAGGTGTGGAAATGAAACCTGTAGCCTTGGTCTATAGTCTGCAAAATCCACTTGTCTTTTGTGATATAGTGCCAATTTTTTTAAAATAAGGCTAACTTTCCGCCTAAGGGTGCTGCTATTTGTTCCCTGGTAGGCGGTGTCAGAGCCAAGTCACTGTGATTGTCCTGTTGCAGTGGCAGTGGTTGTGTCTGTGCCTCGCTGGTTATTGCCTTGCCACTGGCGTCCTCTGTAGGCACCTCCTCTGGATTGGTTTCTGCCTCTGGAGCGTCTATTCCTGCCTCTCTGAGATTTAGAGGAGTCTGGAAAGGACCAATTTTTGGAAGGCCAGTTCCTGCTAAACCTTGGGGGCTGAACCTGTAAGAAATCTTTAACTGTTTGTACAGATTTTGCCTTCTCTTCCATTTTCTTCATTACTTGCTGGGTAGGAGAACCAAATAGACTGGCCTTATCCATAGGAGCATCTAACAGCTTTGCTTTAACATGATCCGGCAAGACCTGTTCTTTCAACCATGCATGCCTTCTTATAACTGTGCCAGTCATGGCTGATCTAAATGAAGCCTCCAGTGCATCATAGCCACATTTTAAAGAATGGTTACTAACCTGCTGAATGTTATTCACCATTTCTAAAACATATTTCTTATCTAAGGAATCATCAGAGGACAGTTTCTTAGTTAACTGATCAAGCATAAACTCTTGGTATTGGATCATATGAAACTGACAGTTCAAAGCTCTAGCTGAGAGAGTAGCAGAGGTGTAAACTTTTTTACCCCATCTGTCTAAGGACCTGGATTCCCTTTCAGAAGGAGAGGGTTTTTGCTGAGGTCGGCTACTGCCTTAGGCCCCTGGGAGATAGTCTCAGGATCTGCAAGTGGGGCCTTGTATAGGTGGTGATGAGTGTCCGGTACCCTGTAAAACCTATCGGGTTTGGCAGGGGCTGGAGGTAAAGTATCAGGAGCAGTGCAAACATCATTAAATGCATCATCCACAACAGGAAGAACTGGAGGTATAGCTAAGGGCCTATGTTATGGTAAGTGTAGAAAGGTCCTAAGCCTTTTTCTTGAATCTGAGAAATATTGTCCCTGCCATTGGAATTGCTCTCTCATGGCATGTAAGGTTTCCCCAAAGGAAAATTCCTCTGGTGGAGAGGCAGATGGAATAGATTCTTCAGCATCGGAATCTTCATAAGTAGAAAAGGAGCCTCTGGATGGTCTGTAATGTCTGAATCATCAGAAGAATCATCTGAGGACACTGGCTCTGGGGGCTCTGCTCTAGGTCTCTTTTCAGGAGGCTGAGAGGCCCTGTCTGGGTGAGATTGGGATCCCCTTATTAAAGAGATGAGATCCTCTGCCAGAGTAAGCATTTGAGAACTGGAACTGGGCCTGTGTGAGGGGGGCTTAACAGGCACTGATTTAGCAGTTTTGGCTGCTTTAGCCCTGGCAAAGGCCTTAATAGACATGGCTGCAGGAGGCCTAGCAGCACCACGTGCTGGGGTAGAGACATCCAAAGGGATGGTGTCCGATAATTCTAAAGGAACCACATTAGTAGGCAAAACTTCAGAGGCTGATTCAACTAGGGTAGCAGGGGCCTCGGTAGTAGTCATGGATTCGGCTGAAGATTGACCCATTTGCTCGGTTTCGGCCGAAACCGAGACACTCGCGGTTTGCTTAACCGTGGTTTCGGCCGAAACCACGGACCGCGAGTGTCGGTCTTTTTCTTTGCATTTTTTAACAATTTGAGAAGTCGGAGGATCCGACGGCATAATGTACGCAAAATCTGAGCCGAAAAACTGTTCAGCAAACTCCAACCGACGCCTAAGCGTTCGTCGGTTGAAGGAAGCACAGGCTAAACAGGCTGCTACGTCGTGGTCTGGGCCTAAACAAGGTAAGCAGTAAGAGTGGAAATCTTTATGAGATATTTGTTTCCCACAAGTTAAACAGTTATTTACTTTTTCTGACATCGGCTGAGGCAAGAAAGAGTCCCCAACGGGGTACTTAGCTTTTTAGAAGTCTTCGAAGTAGTATTCGGTAGTAGTAATCTCTGAATCTGACCGACCGGCACTTGCGAACAGCTTCTGCTTCGGGCACCACGTGGCAAGAAAGACTGAGGAAAATGGCGTCGGCTGATGCCTTTATACCCGAAGACCAGCAGAGATGACGTCGGGTGAAGTGCGACACCAGCCGAGGCCAGACCCAGACTTTGGAATCCGGCCGACCGAAAGGCTGCCTGACGACAGGACAACCCATTTGTTAGGACTGCAGATGCATCCTTGAAGGACATCCATGAAATATAAAGTTGTTTGCTAGCAACAGCCTCTTCATTAGTTACAGATTTCTCTAATGTGGAATTATGTAGATGGCTTTTACTAGTTCAGAGATTGTGCATATTTACTGATACTGGTGGACTGTAGAAGTTTGAGTAGACTTTTATAATGGAATATGTATCAAAGAGCACGTGTATGTTTCATGTGCAAGGGGCCTATGATTTGAAAACAGCCCAAAGTTAATCTTTATCTGCCACTGGCAAAATGTATTTTCTTTGAATGTGGATTTCAATGCTGTTTCAATGAATGTGAGTTTCAAGGGCAGAGAAGTTTTAATGCTAAGTCTAGTTTCATTGTGAGACTGCATTGCTTTGTTTTGCAGATATTTATTGGTGTTCGTGCTGTAAAATGCAAAATAAAACTTTTCTGGCAATCATTTAGGAATGAAGTCACTAAATAATGACCAACGTTAAGTTTCAGACGTCATAATCTTCAGAAAAATGCATGCTAAAGCAAGACCTGATATTCTATCAACTGTCTTAAGTTTATACAAGGTCAATTTTTAGTACCGTTTGTATGTTATCCCAATATATTTGGCCTTGTCCAGATTTCCTGCATTAAGAGCTTGAGAGGTATGTGCAAATAAATCGCTTTATAGAATTAGGAATATCCAAACCTCTCAGCTGTCCCCAATTTTGGCTCAAAATGTTGCTCTCCCCCTAATAATCTCTCCGCAAAATAGCAGTTTTGGAAGAAAACGTGGAGGGTTTACTTTTATAAATAACTGTAATGATCAGAGTTATACATTACTTTTATTTCAGAAATGCATGTAGATTCTCTAATTTTGTCAGCTGCTCTAAGTTAACTGTGCTCATATTAAAATGGAGTCCCTTCTTTGACAGGTTCCTAGCTGTATTGTCTGGCAATTTTATATTTTTGCATCACATTTTTCATCCGTTTTTCATAAATTTGTGGTTTTCTGTCATATAAGTGGCAAATCATTAAAGACTGAAGTTAGAAAATAATGGCAGACATTTGAGTTTCAGATTTCATACCTTTCAGAAAATTCGTACTAATGCAAGACTTAACTACTATTCTATTATCTTTCTAAGTTTATAAGAGCAATATTTAAAAAAATGTCCTTATTTTTGGGCTTTTGCCTCAGTTTTATTTATGAGTTTGTTGCGCTAAGAGGTTGAGAGGTGTGTGTGTGTGTGTGTGTTAGGTAGGTAGGTAGCATACCTCTCAACTGTCCAAATTTTGCAGAATGTCCAGATTTTTGCCCCATATTTTTTGTCTGTTCCTCATACATTTTGTGATTTTCTAGAAATTCATTGAAGACTGAAGTTGCTAAATAATGACCGACATTTGAGTTTCAGACTTCATGTCCTTTAGAAAAATTCATACTAGCACAAATCCTGTTATTCTAGCAACTTTCTCATACTAGCACAAATCCTGTTATTCTAGCAACTTTCTAAGTTCATGAGAGCATTATTTAATATCTGTCCCTGTTTATTTTAGGCTTTGTCCATATTTCTTGCACTAAGAGGTAGGTAGGGGGGTGTGTGAATGAAACATCCTAGTTAGGGGTAGCAGGTGGTTAGTAATTTACTCAAGCTCAAAACCTGTACCTTAGTTACAGAAAACAAAAGCATAAATTCTCTACCCCAACTACCATGCTGCATTTTTCAAAAAACTGACTTTCAGGTTAATTTTTAATTCAAGGAACTGAGTTTGAGTGAATTTATATTATATTATATTACTGAAGAGGCATTACAGCGAATGCCTCTTCATCGACACTAAAAGAGCGAACAGTGAATTATGAGAATGGCCGTAGCTTGGCTGGGGAGGGGGGTAGCAGTTTGAGAGCTGTGAGTACAAATCTGAAAATCCTAGCTACACCCCTGACATCCAGGACTTGCTTGCTTAGGCTGGCAACTGGAGGAGAGGTCAGGGAATAAGCCAAGCTGCCAGGTTCAGGGTCTGCAATTGTGGGTGCATGAATTCTCCATTCTGCTGGGTCAGGAGAGTTGGGATCTGAGGTAGGTGCCATGGTGGCAGGGGTGACAAACTGCACAGGAGTAGGTACCAGTGCTGGTGTGGCCAGACTGGGGCAATCAAGATTGCTCATGAATTATCCTCCCTTATTCTGAGTAGTACTCTTGAAAGTAGAGGTAGAGGGGGAAATGCATACATTGAGAGGTTTACCCATTGGAAGGATAGGGCATCCACTTTCCAGGCCTTGCAATCCTCAAGCACCCTACAAAACCTATCAGATTTCTTTGGATCAGGGGGCAGTGAATCAGGAGGTTTGCGTTGGTTGCTGTCCCTTCTTCCATGACGTCAGATTGTCAGGGGTATAAAACATGCAGCCAACACTGTTACATCAGTTTTTCTTGCCCCAGATGTCAGGTGCCCCCCAAATGTGGGGCACAATATATAAATAATTTAAAACACTAAAATATACCTCCAAACAAAAGCAAATACACCAAAACGGCTTTTAAGTGTAGTGAAAGAAAGGAGAGGCATAGTAAGAGAAAAAAACAGGGGTCTGGAGGGAGGGTAACCAGGACTGCAACAGTGAATACACTTGAACATCTACATTTATGGTACATGTACACAACTGTACTATGTTCTTTATGTTTCACTGTTGCAGTCATTACATTTGGGTAGATTCCCAAAGCTATGGTTGGGAGGATGGAATTATACAGCATTAAGACCAGCTATAAGGTCCTGCAAGAGAGCAGTGGCAAAGCCAGCTCTGGATTTAGAGAAAATTGGTAAATGATAGTGCTTGGTGAAAGGATGAACTGAACTCCAGGTAGCAGCTTCTAGAATATCCCTGGTAGGAACACCTCTGAGAAAGGCTGTAGAAGTAGATACAGCCCTGGTGGAATGAGATCTGATCCCCTGGGGGATAGGTTTTCCATGGTGTTTATAGCAGAAATGAATACAATTGCTTATCCATTTGAAAATGGTTTGCTTTGAAATACCTTTCCTTCTGCCCCTGCAGCAAATGCTACCTGTAGTTGTTCAGATTTTCATCGAGATTTAGTCCTGTCCAAGTAAAATCTAAGT
Source organism: Protopterus annectens (assembly GCF_019279795.1). NCBI lineage: Eukaryota > Metazoa > Chordata > Ceratodontiformes > Protopteridae > Protopterus > Protopterus annectens. The sequence goes on from NC_056743.1 coordinate 240,148,217, forward strand.
TGTCTGTGTACACCCAATGAATGCAGAATCCGCTTCCCCTTGTTCTGTAGATTGGGAAAGAAAGTTGGCAAATGAATGGACTGATTAAGAGCCACACTGGATACCACCTTGGACATGAAGGATGGGTTGGTCCTGAGTGACACCCTGTCTGAATGAAAGATGATGAAAGGCTCCACTGCCATAAGGGCCTGTAATTCAGAAATCCTTCTAGCCGAAGTGATTGCTAAAAGGAAGGCTGTTTTCCAGGAAAAAAATTTTAAGTCTGCAGTAGCAGCTGGCTCGAAAGGAGGTAGAGTGAGTTTCTCCAATACAAAGTTAAGGTCCCAGGCAGGGGATGGAGCTCTCCTGGGTGGCCTCAAGTTTTTGGCCCCTCTGAGATACTGCTTTAGCAGAGGATGAGAGAAGAGGGGGGGGGGGGTTCTGTGTTGTATCAGCTGAAATGGCTGAGGCATGGATTTTTATGGAAGAAAAAGACAGGCCCTTGTGAAGCATCTCAGTTAAGTATTGCAAAATCTGAGGTAAATTGGGCACTGCTGTGCGCATCCTTTGAGACTAATTCCAGGCACAGAATCTTCCATTTGTCAGCATAAGATTTTCTAGTACTAGGTCTTCTCGCCTCCAAAATGACATCCATCATAGGTTTGCTGAGGGATGCTAAGGGGGAATTTAAGTGATCAGCCAAGCTGCAAGATTCAGTGTTTGAGGCTGAGGGTGCAGAATTTGGTTGTTCTGCTGAGACAGTACGGAAGGTGTCTGAGGCAGGTGCCATGGAGAAATTTGTGACAGACTTCGTAGGAGTGGGTGCCAGTGTTGGCGAGGCCAGTATGGAGCAATCAAAATCATTTCTGGTTTGTCCTGTTTGACTTTTAATAGAACTTTGGAGAGCAGAGGCAGAGGGGGAAAGGCATAGACTGATAGGTTTTCCCAGCTGAAGGACAGAGCATCCACTTTCTAAGCTTTTTTGAGAGGAGTTCTTGTGCAAAATTTGTCCAACTGGTAGTTCTGGGGTGAGGCAAAAAGATCTATGTCTGGGCTCCCATATTTTTGTGTCAACATGTTGAAAATCCGTGGTTCCAGTTTCCATTTGTGTGGGTCCATGAGATTTCTACTTAGTTCGTCTGCCAAAATATTTAGCTTTCCTGGCAGGAATTGAGCTTGTAGTTGTAATTGATAGCTCAAGGCCGTGTTCCACAATGCCGTGGCTAGTCTGCAGAGGGGGAAGAAATGTGTGCCCCCCCTGCTTATGTACCAAATAACTGTGGTGTTGTCCGTCTTTACCATTAGTTGTCCTGGATGAAGGTAGTCCTTGAAGGCTGTCAGTGCATTCTGTACAGCTAGCATTTCTTTTTTGATTGATATGAAGGTGCATTTGATTTGGGCTCCATTTGCCCTGAATGCACTTCCCTGCCAGATATGCCCCCCATGCATAGTCTGATGCATCTGTAGTTAAGGTTTGGGTGGCAGGGGGTGGTGAGAATGGCAGTCCCTTGTTTTGGTAGCAGGCCTCTGCCCACCACAGGAACTCTAGTTGCAGGCAAGGTATGATAGGAATTAGAAGTTATGTACTCACCATAACGTTCCATCTGAGTAGGTGACTTCATTTGGATGCAACCTGTGGGTATCGGATCCGACCTCGGATCTGAGCCGGCATTTCAAAAGCTTAGGCTCCGAGCTCCTAGCTCCTCCCTCTACCCATAACCCCTTGCCAAGCCCTGACTGACCTCAGATTGAGTTTGCCTATATAATACTGACTACAGTACCTGAACAAAACATAAATACTCGCTGTATAAAGGTCAGGGGGATGGAGGGGGGGATGGTTGCATCCAAATGAAGTCACCTACTCAGATGGAACGTTATGGTGAGTACATAACTTCTAAATCTGAAGTAGGCAGACTTCATTTGTCTGCAACCTGTGGAACAGAGTCCCCAGCTACCTGAATCTTGGGCGGCCGTCATGGAAGGATGTTCCGGAGCACCGCTGAGCCAAAGGATGCTCTTCCCCTGGAAACAACATCCACCTTATAATGAGAAATAAAGGTATGAGGTGAGGCCCAAGTGGCTGCCGCAAGAGATATCATCCAATGACACACGGGACTTAAAGGCGGCTGACGTGGAGACTGCCCTAGTAGAATGAGCCGTAACCCTCTGAGGAGCAGGTCTACCTGAAGTGTCATAAGCCTGCAGAATACAATTAGCAATCCACCTCGATAGTGTGACTTTAGAAACTGCTTTACCCAAAGCAAATTTAGCAAAGGAGACGAACAGCTGATCTGATTGCCTGTGACCAGCTGTTCTATGAATGTAAAATCGTAATTGTCTATGAACATCCAAGGAATGCAATTTGTATTCTCCTTTGTTTGAGTACTTGGGAAAAACACAGGTAAGTTGATTGATTGGTTGATATTAGATTCTGAAGAGACTTTTGGAAGAAAAGATGGATTGGTCCTGAGGCACACCCTATCTGGAAAGAAGGAAAGGTAAGGCTTTGACGATAGAGCCTGAAGTTCAGACACTCTTCTGGCTGAAGTGATAGCTACTAAGAAGGCAGTCTTCCAGGAAAGGTACTTCAGGTCTGTAGAAGCTGCAGGCTCGAAGGAGGAGCAGTAAGGGCTTGCAGAACTAAAGATAGGTCCCAAGGTGGTACAATCTCTTTGACTGGAGGCCTCAACAAAAATCCCTTTAAGAAAGGTTTTGCACAATTCGCCCGTCATGAGGGGAGCTGTCTCATGACCAATGTGATAATGAGAGATGGCTGCCAATTGTACCTTAATCGTGGAAGAACTTGCCCTTGATGAAAGAGGTCTGTTAAAAATCCAGCACTGCCGACATAGGTGCTGAAAAGGATCCAAACTTTTCTGGACCGCCCAAATAGAGAATCTCTTCCATTTACTCCGATAAACCTGCCTAGTGGAAGGTTTATGAGCCGCCACTAGGATGGCCTTGACCGGTGACGAGATACCGGAGTCCTAATCAAGGATGGAACTGGAGCAGCCAAGCTGTCAATTTCAGGGTGCGTAGATTGGGGACCGGAATTCCCAGAGGGTGGGAGATGAGATCCGGATCGGATCCAGAATCCAGGGTGGATTCACTTTGTGAGACCATACAAAGGGGAACCAGGGTTGACGAGGCCAGAACGGGGCAATGAGAATAATTCTGCTCCCCAAACTGTTGGCTTTCTGCAGAAGCCTCTGCATCAGAGGTAGTGGAGGGTAGGCATAAAGGAGACCGAGGCCAAGCATGCACCAGCATCTCTCGGGATTCCCCTGGTGGGAAGCAGAGCGAAGAAATTGTCGCATTTGGCGTTTGAGTGAGAGGCAAAAAGATCGCAACAGGGTTGCCCCCAAATGGCAAAAATCTTCTTCACTACCTGAGGATTGAGAGACCACTCGTGAGGGGAAAGAATGGTGCGACTGAGTTTGTCCGCAAGGATGTTGGATTTTCCCGGAATGTGCGTTGCTACAAGAAAGCGTTTGGTGGAAATTGCCCATTCCCAGACTCTCATGGCCTCTCGACAAAGGGGATAGGACCTGGTTCCTCCCTGTTTGTTGATGTACCAGACTACCGACATGTTGTCTGTCTGAATCGCAATAGTCCCTGAAGGAAGAAAGGTTGTGAAGTGCTTGCAACGCTAGGAGCACAGCCCTCATTTCCAGTACATTTATATGCAACAAAGTCTCTGTGGAGTTCCACGTACCTTGGACAATCTTCCCCGCAGAATGCCCCCACCCGAGGCAAGCGTCCGTGGTCACTGTGGCTCGGGAAATGCTGCACAAAAAGGGCTCCCTGTCAGAGGCTCCCGAGACCGAAGCCACCAAAGAAGGGAATCCTTGCATGCTTTGCTGACCGCTATCGGACTGTTGAGAGAGGTACAGAGAGGGGACCACTGAACCTGAAGGGTCCATTGAAGAACCCGCATGCGTAAGCGCATGAATAAGAAGCGGATAGCTGCCGCCATCGAACCTAGGGCCCTCAGGACCCGAAGCTGCTGTCGGAAATGGTTGCAGGACCGCTGCGACATGACACTTCAGGTTGGAAATTCTGTCTGGGGTGAGGAAGGCTCGCATTGACCTGGTGTTTAGCCTTCCTCCTATGAAATCTATAATTTGTGTGGGGTGCAGTAAAGATTTCTCCCAGTTGATAGTGATGCCCAGCCTTGGGGCTATAATGGCGAAGTAGTCCCTGGCTGAGCACAGAAGATGCCTTGATGATGCCGTCAGGAGCCAGTCGTCCAGGTGAAAGACCTGTAATCCCTGGAGCCTCAGGTGGGCTGCTACAACCGCTAGTACCTTGGTGAACACCCTGGGGCTGAGGTGAGACCAAAGGGAGGACCCTGAACTGATAATGACTGGCTCCCAGCGAAGAAACCTCCTGGACCGTCTGTCCATGCGAATGTGGTAGCACGTCCTTGAGGTCGATGGAGCACATCCAGTCGTTCTCCCTCAAGAGGGGAGTATAGATTGAAGGGTGACCATCCGAACTTTTGCTTGGTTACTGACAGGTTCAGCAGGGAAAGATCTAAGATCGGTCTTAAGTCCCCGTTTTTCTTTGGCACTAAAAGAACCTGGAGTAAAACCCTGACCCGTTTGATCTGGGGACGACTGGATAGCTCTTTTCTAGCAGCTGTCCGATTTGATAGCTGCTGCCTCCCTTGGTCGGGTGGTACATCTGGGAGGCTGCGAGATCTGGGAACTTTGTACAGGGAATTGTATAACCTCTGGATATCACACACCCACTTAGCGGTCTGTTGTGATGGACTCCAAGAAGTTAGGTGCCTCAGCCCGACTGCCTCCAGAGATGGACAGCGGGCAACCCTTCAGGGCTGCTGTGGGCCTATCAGAGAAAGGTTCTCTGGACCCAAAGTTTCTAGGAGCCCCCTGCCTCTAGGGGGGCGACTGACCTCCCTGTCCTCCTCTGCCACGGAGGACTGGTTATCGAGCAGGTTGGGACTGCTGCGACTTCGGAACCACATCTTCTTCTGTCCCTTTTGGTTCTTGAGAAGGACCTCTGGGGAGCTGAGAAGCGGACTCCGGCAGACAGCATCTTCCGTCCTTCGCTCTGGACCAATGTTTTGAACAGTTTTGCCAAACAAGGCAGAACCATCTACATTTATGGTACATGTACACAACTGTACTATGTTCTTCATGTTTCACTGTTGCAGTCATTACATTTGGGTAGATTCCCAAAGCTATGGTTGGGAGGATGGAATTATACAGCATTAAGACCAGCTATAAGGTCCTGCAAGAGAGCAGTGGCAAAGCCAGCTCTGGATTTAGAGAAAATTGGTAAATGATAGTGCTTGGTGAAAGGATGAACTGAACTCCAGGTAGCAGCTTCTAGAATATCCCTGGTAGGAACACCTCTGAGAAAGGCTGTAGAAGTAGATACAGCCCTGGTGGAATGAGATCTGATACCCTGGGGGATAGCTTTTCCATGGTGTTTATAGCAGAAATGAATACAATGGCTTATCCATTTGAAAATGGTTTGCTTTGAAATACCTTTCCTTCTGCCCCTGCAGCAAATGCTACCTGTAGTTGTTCAGATTTTCATCGAGATTTAGTCCTGTCCAAGTAAAATCTAAGTTGTCTGTGTACACCCAATGAATGCAGAATCCGCTTCCCCTTGTTCTGTAGATTGGGAAAGAAAGTTGGCAAATGAATGGACTGATTAAGAGCCACACTGGATACCACCTTGGGCATGAAGGATGGGTTGGTCCTGAGTGACACCCTGTCCGAATGAAAGATGATGAAAGGCTCCACTGCCATAAGGGCCTGTAATTCAGAAATCCTTCTAGCCGAAGTGATTGCTAAAAGGAAGGCTGTTTTCCAGGAAAAAAATTTTAAGTCTGCAGTAGCAGCTGGCTTGAAAGGAGGTAGAGTGAGTTTCTCCAATACAAAGTTAAGGTCCCAGGCAGGGGATGGAGCTCTCCTGGGTGGCCTCAAGTTTTTGGCCCCTCTGAGATACTGCTTTAGCAGAGGATGAGAGAAGAGGGGGGGTTCTGTGTTGTATCAGCTGAAATGGCTGAGGCATGGATTTTTATGGAAGAAAAAGACAGGCCCTTGTGAAGCATCTCAGTTAAGTATTGCAAAATCTGAGGTAAATTGGGCACTGCTGTGCGCATCCTTTGAGACTAATTCCAGGCACAGAATCTTCCATTTGTCAGCATAAGATTTTCTAGTACTAGGTCTTCCCGCCTCCAAAATGACATCCATCATAGGTTTGCTGAGGGATGCTAAGGGGGAATTTAAGTGATCAGCCAATTTGCAAGATTCAGTGTTTGGGGCTGAGGGTGCAGAATTTGGTTGTTCTGCTGAGACAGTATGGAAGTTGTCTGAGGCAGGTTCCATGGAGAAATTTGTGACAGACTTCGTAGGAGTGGGTGCCAGTGTTGGCGAGGCCAGTATGGAGCAATCAAAATCATTTTTGGTTTGTCCTGTTTGACTTTTAATAGAACTTTGGAGAGCAGAGGCAGAGGGGGAAAGGCATAGACTGATAGGTTTTCCCAGCTGAAGGACAGAGCATCCACTTTCTAGGCTTTTTTGAGAGGAGTTCTTGTGCAAAATTTGTCCAACTGGTAGTTCTGGGGTGAGGCAAAAAGATCTATGTCTGGGCTCCCCCATTTTTGTGTCAACGTGTTGAAAATCCGTGGTTCCAGTTTCCATTTGTGTGGGTCCATGAGATTTCTACTTAGTTCGTCTGCCAAAATATTCAGCTTTCCTGGCAGGAATTGAGCTTGTAGTTGTAATTGATAGCTCAAGGCCGTGTTCCACAATGCCGTGGCTAGTCTGCAGAGGGGGAAGAAATGTGTGCTCCCCCTGCTTATGTACCAAATAACTGTGGTGTTGTCCATCTTTACCATTAGTTGTCCTGGATGAAGGTAGTCCTTGAAGGCTGTCAGTGCATTCTGTACAGCTAGCATTTCTTTTTTGATTGATATGAAGGTGCATTTGATTTGGGCTCCATTTGCCCTGAATGCACTTCCCTGCCAGATATGCCCCCCATGCATAGTCTGATGCATCTGTAGTTAAGGTTGGGTGGCAGGGGGTGGTGAGAATGGCAGTCCCTTGTTTTGGTAGCAGGCCTCTGCCCACCATAGGAACTCTAGTTGCAGGCAAGGTATGATAGGAATCATTGTTTCCAGGCTGTGACAATGTTGACTCCATAAACTTTTTAAGTACCACTGAAGTTTCCTCATATGCAGTCTTGCATATGGAATTAGAAGAATGCAGGAGGCCATGAACCCCAAGGCTTGCAGTTTGTCTTGCAGATAGCAGGGTTTTTGTGACCACCTGTTTGAAGTAAGTCACCAAATGAATTTGCTTTTCTGGCACTAGGAAAGCAATATGGACAGGTGTATTCAAGCTTGCACCCAGGAATGTAATTTTTTGAGAGGGTACCAGTTGTAATTTCTTTTCATTTATGGTGTACCCTAGACAAGTTTGAACCCTATTTACAAACACCAGATGTTTTAGAAGAATGGCCTTGTTTTCTGCCTGAATTAGACAATCATCCACGTATGGATATATTTGAATATTTATTTGCCTGCAAAATGCAATTACTGGAGCCAGGCACTTTGTAAAAACCCTGGGCGCAGTAGATAAGCCAAAGGGCAGTGCAGAGAACTAATAATGCAAGTAGCCTGCTTTGAAGCGATGGTATCTTCTGCAAGATTCCCTGATTGAAATATGCAGGTAAGCCTTTTTTAAATCTAGAGTTGCCAACCAGGCATCCTTGCCTAGCATAGGAAGTAACTGGTGAAGAGTCCGCATCTTGAATTTAGGAATGTCCAGAAAACTGTTTAGAGTAGACAGGTCCAGAATTGGATGCCATGATTTGTCTTTTCTGGGTACCAGGAAAAGTCTGGAATAGAAACCTTGTCCCTTTTTCTCTTCTGGTACTAGTTGAATTGTCCCCATGTTTAGGAGGGAAAGAACTTGTCTCTGAGCCTCTGCCCACTGATTTGGGAGCAGTTCTGGCCATCCATTTGGAGTTGGCAATGTGTGGAAATGAAATCTGTATCCCTGGGACACTATATTTAAAACCCATTTGTCCTGGGTTATAAGTTGCCAGTTTTTTGCATGAATAGCCAGTTTTCCCCCCAAAGGGGCGGCTAAGAGGTAAGTGCTTGGTAATTTTAAAGGAAAGTCATTGAGAATGTATAGGGAGGTGTCTTGTTGTTTCCAGATTTGGAAGCGGAAGCACCCCATTGCTTAGTTCTGAAAGACCATTGGGACTGAAACCTGGTGCTTTTGGAATGTCTGGGTTTGGCTTGAGTGGCTCTGGAAGGAACTGGAAAGGACCAGTTCTTAGTAGGCCAGTGCCTACTAAATCTTGGAGGTTGTACTTGTAAGAAATCTTTCACAGTTTGCATAGATTTTAGCTTTATCTTCCATCTTTTTTAGAACTTCTTCAGCCTTATTGCCAAAGAGACGGTCCTGCTGCAAAGGAGCATCCAACAATTTTGCTTTAACATGATCAGGCAGAGATTGCTCCTTAAGCCAAACATGCCTTCTAAGCACAAACCTAGTAACAGCAGCCCTGCAAGAGGCCTCCAAAGAATCAAAACCACATTGCAAACTATGTTTTCCAACTTGTTCAGCTAAATGCAATAAATCCTGTAAATCCTTATTTTCCACACAGTCAGAAATCAACATCATTTTCTGTTTAAGCAGTCCCATGATATGCTGTTGATATTTTAGCATATGGAATTGACAGTTTAAAGCCCTGACTGCCAAGGTTGCAGAAGTATAAACCTTTTTACCCCATCTATCCAGCACCCTGGAGTCTCTATCAGAAGGGGTAGGATTTTTAGCAGTAGAAGCCTTAATGCCCTTGGGCCCCTGAGAAATGGTTTCAGGGTCCACAACAGGATTTTTGAAAAGGAATTTGTGGGAGTCAGGAACCATGTAGTATCGGTCTGGCTTACAAGGGGCCGGAGGCAGGGAATCAGGAGCCATACTGGATTCTGAAAACACATCATCAACAATGTCTAGTACAGGAGGTATAGCCAAAGGCCTATGCTGAGGAAGAAGAAGTAAATCCCTAAGCCTCTTTTAGATTCAGAAAAATCCTGACTTTCCCAGTGGAAATGCTCCCTTAAGATATGTAAAGTTTCCCCAAAAGAAAAATCCTCAGGGGGAGAAGCAGAAGAAATGGAATCCTCTGCATCAGAGTCCTCATAAGTAGGTATGGACAAATCCTGTTCATTAGAAGAGTCAGAAGAAACAGAGTCCTGTTCAGAAGATTCATTGTCAAGTTCAGCCCTAGGCCTCTTAGAAGGCGGGGGGATTGACTACCCCCGATTAGAGTAATTAAATCTTCAGCCACTTTGATCATTTGTTTTTTAGGCATAGGGGCCTGAACATATGGCCCGGCCGTCGGTTTTTTAGACACTGATCGAGATTTTGGCCTTAATATTGAAGGTGGTGTCGGTTTAATATACAAATCTGTAGGCCTGAATACACCCTCGGAAGCTGGTGCCTGCACAGCGGCTCCGGACCCATCCAAGGTAGAGACATCCGTGGGTTCCATAGGTGAAGCATCTCGCGGCATACCGGACTCCGAATGGGTCTCATTAGAGGCCTGCGAATCAGAAGTAGTGGGTATCAGGGGCTGCGAAAGTGCCTCACTGAGTACCGGCGAACTGGTGACTGGCTTAGAAGAAGCATCATCGGCAGTTTTGGACCTCAACGGCCTGTCTCTGTCTTTTTCTTTGTGTTTTTTCGGTATTCCAGTAGTCGGATGGCTAACCAATGTCATTTCTGGATAATTAAACCGGGAAACGAAATATTTAGAAGCAAAAATGTACCGATGATGGATAGTGCGCTGATTAAATAAAGCACAAAACAGACAGCAAGGTACATCGTGGTCAGGGCCTAGGCAAGGAATACAGTACAAATGGAAATCCTTATGAGGTATTTGCTTCCCACAAGTAATACAATTATTAACTTTTACTGACATCTGTAAGGAGCAAGAAAAAGTTTCCCCAACAGGGTACTTAGCTTTTAGTTGAAGACTTCGGTTCTGAAACTCGAAAACGAAAATTTCAGGAGTTGGCCGACCGGCACTTGCGAACTGCTTCTGCTTCGGGCACCGCGCGGCAAGAAAGACAGATGAAATGGCATCGGCTGCATGTTTTATACCCCTGACAACCTGACGTCATGGAAGAAGGGACAGCAACCAATGCAGGACCCAAGACTTTGTTAATCAGGCCGACTGAGGGCAACCTGCCAGTAGATTACCCAAATGTAATGACTGCAACAGTGAAACATGAAGAACATCTATGCAGAGTCTTGGCCCTGGCAAATGGAGCATGATGTATGGTTGTGAGAGGCACCCAGGCAAAACAAACACTGTTGTTGGTGGTCTTAACGGGGAATCTGTCTCCCACACTGGCATTTACCCTTCTTGAATGACATGAAGCCCCAGAAGCAACCAAAACATAAGAAAAAAAACTATACCCCAATGGGGCACTTACCTGCGATAGCTCAGAACCAGCAAACAGGACGTATGCATTAAGACCCACAATCAAGAGATGCATTCAGACTGGCAGCAAAGAAGTTCTGAGGATGGTATATCTGAACACCACCTTTATGCCTTACACTTTGCGAGGAACATGTGTGTGAAGTACCACATACCTTAAAGCAACCAAAAGCTTTTGTATATTGGCTGGATGTCAGGCTACCCAAGGCAATGAATCCCAGTCGTAAGGAATACTGCAACCAATGAATGGAAGGACATCTTACTGTAAATGGCATCACCCACACTGAACCAGAGGCCATTGCCAACCTTTTGGCTGACAGGTCCAGCTCAAACCCACCCAGACAATCCAAAGGAAGTACCACATAACACAATCCCCCCCAGCCATTACTAGAGAACAGGTCATTAATAATGCACTTTCAACGCAAAAAACACTGCATCGATTGGCTCGGATAACATCCTGGGAAGTTTAATAATAGCATGAAACATCAACTCTCTAGTCCACTTGAATCACTTTTCAACTGCAGCCTTCAGTCAGATTTTGTGCCCAAGGAATGGAAGATGGCTACAGTCATTCCCCTGCACAAAGGAGGTCCAACCACTGATCTGGGTAACTACAGGCCCATAAGTCTTAGCAGCCTCATATGTAAGGCCATGGAAAGAATGATCACAGACATGATAAATGAGGACATAGGTAACCTGCAATCTCTGGACCCATCATAGTTCAACTCTATTAAAGGAAGGTCATGTCTATTAAATCTGGTGGACTTTTTTTGAGTGTCACCAAAGCAAAGGATGAAGGTAAGACCGTGCAAACAGCATACCTCGATCTGGCCAAAGCTTTTGATACAATACCCCACTCAGGCATTATAGACAAACTCACTAATTTAGATATAAACCTTTTTATCACCTGCTGGATAGCCAACTGTCTTACTGATAGGACCCAGGAGGTCAAAATAGGTGACGTCACCTCCACCAAGAGGCCAGTCACTAGCGGAGTCCCTCAGGGGCTCAGTACTGGGCCCACTCCTTTTTGACAACTATTTCTTTGAGATGGAAGCAATTGTTGAAGGTTTATGGCTGACTAAGTTTGCAGATGACTGCAAGCTGGGAGTCATCATCAACTCCCCTACAGACACTACCATTCTTCAATGGCCATCTCTGACTAATAAATGGTGCCAAAGCCATGGTCTTAAACTCAATGCTAAAAAAATGCATAATTGTACCCTTTGGGAAATCAACCATCCCAGCTAATTACCATGTTGATAATACACCCCTAAGAGTCAACCCAGTGGTTGGGGATTTGGGTACACACATAGACAGTAGCCTTACCTTCGACCACCACATGGCCACAGTGGTGAAGAAATCCTTTTATGTTGCGCAGCTTATAAGTAAGGGCATGACATCTAGGTCCAAAGAAGTCATTATCCCACTGTACTCTACCCTTGTTAGACCAATCATGACTACAACGCTCACATTGTTATGTACCGGACCAGGCATACGTAACAACTGGAGTGACCTCAAAAGTTCTTTAAAAAAGAATACAAGGCATAACAAACCTGCCTTATGCAGAGCACCTTAAAGCCCTTTCCCTCTACTCAGTCTACTATAGACTGCTGATGGGTGATCTATGCCCGGCTTACAAGGCATCTGCAAATCCCACATTTATTAATCTCCTACACATTCATAAGTCAAAGAGCACCAGAAATACAAGGTCTAGGGATGTGAATTTTGTCTGTGACATAAACAAAACATGCTGGGAAGACAGACATGTGTCCCGGAGACTGCCCCTCCTACAGAACAGGCTTCCCATCTATGTGAAGCTGAGTTCATCTTTTATTCAGTTTAAGCACAACCTAGACAAGTGGATGGAGCACAGAAAAGTTACATCAGGCCTGGCACCCATGAGCCTTATGGACAAAGGTAGCTTATAAATGCCTGGCCTTCAAAGTCCTATTTGGATCCAGGACATCATCATTCTTTTGGAAAAACCAGACTAGGCTTAGAAAGGCCCCTTTGGTCAGTAGCCTAGTAAAAGGCTATGAATCTATTATCTGCACAAGTTTGCCATTAAATGCAAATTAGCCTGCAATTAATGATTTGGGAGATTTTCTTCATCCTACCCAACTATTCGAGCAGATTAACCAAAAGCTTAATTTTCACCTTATTGACGTTTAGAGAGATAAAAAGAGGGACTAAAATGAATATACTCTTTATATGTTTCAGATATTTTATTAGAATCAAGCTCAGCCATAGATGGCTGAATTTGAGACTTTATAATAATTTATCTTTGATTATGTTCATAGGTTGGTACTAGGCTATCGGCCCTAGGGCCTATGCAAGCCTAGCCATAAAAATTCCCCTGGATATTTCTTCCCACAATATTTACTTCTCTGGACCCCTGTCTAGCAGGGTGACTGACATGATTCCCGGGTGAATTTCCTATCTCCCAACCAATCATCAAGGTTCCTTTTGAAGAGCGCCAATGAGGCGCTCTGCTTGACATGTATGGGCAGTCTATTCCAGAGTATCGGGAGTCTCTGGGTCAGGAACCTATCCCTCCAGCATGTTTTGTTCATTGTGATGACAAGATGTGGCTCTGAGGGATTGGGATTTCTTTAAGTGGAGCATGTCCAACAGCTCAGGGTTTGACATGACCTTATATGTTAAGCAGAGATCGCCTTTGAGTAGACGATATGCCACAGAGTATAGCTGGAGTTTTTTTATATGGTCAGCATATGGCATCTGCTTTAGGCCTGTGATTCTTTTAGTGAGGTATTTCTGTGGCCTTTCCAGCTGTTGCAGATGACTTGTGAGGTACATACCAAACGGGGCATTATACTTTATAATGGGGTCTAATGAGGGATGAGTACAGTGGGACAATGACCTCCTTTTTTCTGGATGAAAAGCCCTTAGTGATGAGGTGTGCCACATAGAAGGATTTCCTGACTGTTGCGGTGATGTGGTTATCGAAAGTGAGACCGCTGTCCACCTGTGTCCCTAAGTCTCTCATCACACTTTCGATGTTTAGTGTCCTGCCACCTATGTGGTAATTCATGGGTACATGTTTTTTTCCAAAGGGGATAACTATACATTTCTTGGCATTAAGCTTGAGCCCATGGCTCTGGCACCAGGCATCTGTTTCTGTAAGACCCTTTTGTAGAATATCAACATCATTTGGGGATTCAATAATGGCTCCCAGTTTGCAGTCATCTGCGAACTTTGTTAGCCAGAGTCCCTTAGTGTTGGCCTGTACTTCAGAGAAGTAGATGCCAAACAAGAGTGGTCCCAGGACTGAAACCTGAGGTACTCCACTTGTCACTTGTCTGGAGCTGGATTTGGAGTTGGCTACTTTTACAGCCTGGGCTCTGTCAGTAAGCCAGTTGGCAACCCATCGAGTGATGTAGGGATTTATGCACAGCTTAGTAAGTTTATCTAGGATTCCAGAGTGGGGGATGTTGTCGAAGGCCTTGGCGAGGTCCAGATAGGCTGTGTGGACTGCCTTACCCTTGTCCACAGCTCTGGAGACTGATTCGAAGAAGTCAATCAGATTCAGGTGGCAAGATCGGCCCTTCACAAACATAAACTGGGTGGGGTCCAGTGTTTGAAGGTTGCCAATGCCTTTGTTTATAAGTTCCATGATGATGCGTTCCATGCCCTTGCAGATCAGGCTTGTCAGACTGATGGGATGGTAGTTCCCGGGATCCAAGGCGGAGAGTGGGATAACTGTAGCTGTGCGCCATTCAGTGGGCATAAAGCCTGAGGTGAGGCTATGATTACACATGATACTTAGGTGAGGTGCCAGTTCATTTTGTAGTTCATGTAGTACACAGCCTGGGATGTCATCTGGTCCCATGGATGCTGTATTCTTAACTTTGGAGAGTGCGGTTTCTACCTGTGTGGCCGTGATTACTGGAATTTGGCAATCTTTTGGTACTGAGATGGGCCCTTTAGGGGGTGAGAGGGGAGTGAAGTTGGCACTAAATTGATCTGCCAGGATATTGGCAATATCCTTGGGGTAAATATATTTAATGCCATTCTGTTGTAGCTCAGAGTAGATCTGAGCATTACCATTTATATTCTTGACATAACTATAGAATGCCTTGTGGTTGTCTTTGGAATCTTTGGCAATTTTATTTTTGTAACTAGCTTTTGAGGATTTTATGAGGGATCTCAGCTTCTTACTGAGGCTGGTGAGGGAGTTTTTTGCATCATGGGATTTTCCTCTTTTCTGCAACAGTTTCTTCCTTCTGTTGTATAGTTTGTTTATAGCAGGGAACCACCAGATTGGCTTCCTTTTTTTGGAGAAGAGCATCTTGGCTCTATTTGGGATGGCACGATTCATGCACGAGTGGATGTGCTTGTACAGATGACCTCTGAATACCCACGCTTTCATGCTGAGAACATAATTTCTTAGCAGTCACTGAGCTGCTAAAACAGAAAATTTAAATAGTATCAATTTCATCTTTGACATTTCCCAATCTCTTATTAGTACACCATAAACAAAAACATTTTTATTCTTTATTTTTTTTTCATACTTCTTTCAACATCTAATGTAGCTATGAAAATTTGTCACACAATGTACAGATCTCTGTTATATTTTTTTTCTCTCCTTGAACTGTTACAAGGAGACTTGAAATACAATGGAAGTTAATTAGGACTACATTCCAAACAGAATTTTGTCAAAAAAGCTTGAACCATACCTGAAAATGTGAATAGCTCACCACATAACTTTTATTCAACAATGCCTGATAGTTCAAAAAGTTCAGAAATGTGGGGAAAAAAAGAAGTCATGTCTTACCATAATGTTCCATCTGTGTTGTAGATCTTTGTTTATTCATTACAGATAGGACCTTGGTTCCATCCTCGGAACCAATACGGCCGTTTCCCAGCTCGCGCAAGCCAAAAACTCCCAGCTAAGAATCTACCTATAATGCCCCTCTACTAGTTACTCCAAATCGAGTTTGCCCGCCCTGGATAAAAGATGTAGTAATAGAAAAAATAGTAGGAGGCTCTGTCCGAGCAAATACCCTAACCAGGAGTCCCTAAAGTCCACCAGGAGTCCAGGCAGGGGGAAGGAGGGCAGAGAGTAATGAATGAACAAAGATCTACAACACAGATGGAACGTTATGGTAAGACATAACTTTTTTATCTGATGTTGTAAATCTTTGTTCATTCATTACAGCCAGGACAGAGTCCCCAGCTACTTGAGTCCTGGGTGGCCCTAAGGAAGGCTATTCCTGAGCACCTTAAAACCAAAAGACACTCGTCCCCTGGAGGCCAAATCCAATTTGTAATGAGATATAAAGGTATGAGGTCTTGCCTAAGTGGCTGCTGTGTATATATCATCCATAGAGGATCCGGAATGAAAAGCTACAGAAGTAGCCATAGATCTGGCAGAATGAGCCTTTATTCTGGAAGGTAAGGACAGCTTATTCTGTTGGTAGATAATGGTAATGACATTTCTAATCCAAGAGGATAAAGTCACTTTGGAAACAAGTTTACCCAATCTGGGTCCTGCAAAGGCCAGAAACAATTGGTCTGTTTTCCTGAAAGATTTAGTCCTGTCCAAATAATAATGAAGAGTGTGCAAAAGGTTCTCCCCTCTATTAGAATGCCTTGGGAAGAAAACCGGCAGGTCAATAGATTGGTTAATGGAAAAGCCAGAAATGACCATGGGCAAAGAGGGGTCAGTAGGAAGGGACACCCTATCCGTGTGAAAGATCAAGTAAGGACTCTTGACACTCAAGGCCTGCAGCTTAGATTCTCTTCTCATTGAGGTGAGTGCTACTAGAAGTATGGTTTTCCAGCACAAACATTTCAAATCACATGAATCAAAGGGCTTGAAGGGGGAACCTGTGACAGACTGAAACACCAGAGTCAAGTCCCAGGGTTCTAAGGGAGGCTTGACCAGAGGTTTAACATATAATACTCCCTTCAAAAAGGTCTTGCATAGGCGGTGTGACATAACTGAAGAATTATCAAGACCATTATGAAAATTGGCGATGGCTGCTAAATGTACAGTGATTGTCAATGCTGAGGCTGCTGCATGTAAAAGAGTAGCCAGGTATTCTAGGATCTTTTGAATAGGCATAGAGAAAGGGTCTAAGTTCTGGTCTTTGGCACAAATAGAAAACCTAGTCCATTTACTAGAATAAACCCTTCTAGTGGAAGGTTTATGTGAGGCCACAAGAATTTCACGAACAGGAGATGGGATGTCAGGCAGCCTGGCAATCACTGGAAGTGGAGGAACCAAGCTGTGAGCTTGAGACTGTGCAGGTTCAGATGAATCAGTCCCTGAGGATGAGATAACAGGTCCTGGGAATGATCCAGGATCCATGGGCTGTGAATCAGATGAGGCAATAGAAACGGGAACCAGACTTGACGTGGCCAGTAGGGAGCAATGAGGATCACTTCGATTTTCAACCTCTGTGCTTTCTGGAGGAATTTTGGAATGAGGGGAAATGAAGGAAAGGCATACAGAAGACCCAGGGGCCAATCGTGCATTAGAGCGTCCCTCGGTGGTTCCCCCTGTGGGAGAATCAAGGCAAAATAGCTTTTGCATTTGTAGTTTAGAGAAGAAGCAAACATGTCGCAGTAAGGCTTGCCCCAGTGTTGGAAAATCCTTTCTGCTGTTACAGGGTTGGGGGACCACACGTGAGGCATCAGGATGTTCCTGCTCAGATTGTTCGCAATAAGGTTGGATCTCCTGGGGATGTGCGTTGCTATAAGAAAGCGGTTGGAAGCTATCGCCAGTGCCAAATACTCATGGCTTCACGACACAGGGAGTAAAATCTGGTTCTGCCTTGCTTGTTGATATACCAGATGACTGACATGTTGTCTGAATTGCAATGGTCCCCGGGGGTAGGGATGCATGGAACGCTAAGAGAACCGCCCTCCGTCCCAGGACATTTAAGTGCAAGTTGGCCTCCATGGGGGTCCAGGTGCCTTGGGCAGTCTTTCCCTGGATGTGCCCGACCTTAACAGTGAAGTGTCCATGGTCACCGTGGCCGTGGGTTGGGGAAGACAGAATGGTCGACACCAAAGATTCGTTTGTGGCTTCATCCACCATAGCATTTCTTCCTTGCAGCAGTTTGTAAGGCGTATCATGTGGTTGAGTTAACAACGACCATTGTACGGAAAGGAGTCACTACAGGATTCTCATGTGCAGTCTCAACAGTGGTACTAATGTAATGGCAGCTGCCATGGAGCCTAAGAGTTGCAGTACAAGACGTGCTGGTACATAGGTCTGAGGAAGAAGGTCTTGGATTTGGTGTCTTATTTTCAAAAGCCTGTGGGGAGGGGGGAGAAGCTTGACAGGATGTTGTGTCGAAGACCGCTGCAATAAATTCCAGTGTCTTCGTTGGGGACCTTTGAGATTTGTCTTTGTTGATTTTAATCCCCAAGTGGAGAGCGAGACCTTGAGTGTAATAGAGGCTGTGGACTAGGAGATTCCTGGTCGGAGCGGTAAGGAGCCAGTCATCTAGATAGGGAAACACCTGGAATCCTTGTAGTCGAAGATGAGCTACCACAATTGCCATACATTTGGTGAACACTCGGGTGGGGGGGTCTGTCGAGAGACCGAATGGCAGTGCCCTGAACTGGCAGTGATTGGCTCTCAGCCGGAAGCGGAGAAACCTCCAGGAGCGGTGATTCATCTTTATGTGGTAGTGCACATTCTGGAGGTCTATAGAGCACATCCAATTGTCCCTCCCTAGGAAGGGAAGAATGGACTGTACTGTGACCATCCAGAATTTTTGAGGTTTGATAAATTTGTTCAATAGGCTGAGATCCAGGATTGGTCTCCAGTCCCCTGTCTTTTTTGGCACTAAAAAGAACCTCGAGTAAAACCCGGATCCTCTCTGGTCTGGTGGGACTGGTTGGATGACTCTTTTTCTTAGCAGCTTCTCTATTTCTAAGGCTGCTAATTCCCTCTGATTGGGTGGTACATCGGGGATTCATTTGACGGGTCTGGGAGTTAAATCGAATGGTATTTGGTAGCCTCTGGATATTATTCTTTGCACCCAAACATCAGTAGTAATAAGATGCCAGGCTGATAGATGCAGAGAAAAATGACCCCTGAATGCTTCCAGAGGAAAGCAATCGGGATGCTGCTCAGGAGTGCTGGTAGGGTCTGCCAGAAAAAGAATCTCTAGCGCCCTGGTTACGCGGACCCCCTCTACCCCGAAAGGGGCGTCTTCCATATGAGTTTCCCCCTCTACCCCGGGGGGATTGTTCACCATGAGTGTCATGAAAGGATCCTTGGGATTTCTTGAACCACATCTTTCCTCCCTTCTGGTTCCTGGAGTAGGGCCTCTAGGGGTTGGAAAAGCGTATGCCCACAGCAGACAAGGTCTTTCCATCTTTCTCACTACCTGCAAGTGTATCTCATACCTTGGGTCCAAAAAGTGCAGATTCGTCGACAGGTGCATTGATGAAGAAAGATTTAAAGGGGTCTGCGAAGTCACACAACCACATCCAAGCATTATGTATCATGACAACACCAGATGCTGCAGCTCGAGCTGCCCCCTTGATGGTGTGAGATATCAAATGCATCGAGGTGTTCGAGATGCATTCAAGGGTAACTAGATGCGAGGCGACAGTATCACACACCTCATCGTTCAGTACCCCCACCAAAGAGGAAGACATTTTGGAAATTAGGTCTCTTTGGAGGCGAGTAAAGTATGCCAGATAGTTCAGTGACCAAATGGTGAAGGTCGCTGAAGCATAGGTCCACTTCCCTAGTCTGTTCATGGTCCGGGACTCCCTGTTTAGAGGATGGACAGTGAAACTGTCTTCTGCCAATTCCCTCTTGGTGGCCGCCACCACGACCATAGAATCAACTGTCAACTGTTTGGACCAGTGGGGCTGGTCTTCAGGTGGAGATAAAATTTTCTAGGAGAGGTTTCTGATACTAATGTCATTGGTGCTGACTGAGAACCTTCGGAATGAAGGACCCTTTCCATCACCTGTACAGCAGGCCCACTCGAGGAGGGATGGGAGCCCAGAACCGAGAGAGAACCTCGGAACCAGGGTCACACCCCGCCCTGAAGAGCCCACCTCCAGTTGACGAGTTCCGAGAGAACTGGGAGCCATCGGAATCGTGGATATACATGGTGCCAGCGAGAAAATAGGCGCCGGACTAGGTACCAAGGTACGGACAGTCCAAGCACCACTCCGAGAAAGGGTGGTCGGTGCTGACAGGGGAAACACTGCTGTCAGAGCCGAGACAGTATGTACCGAAGTGGACATTGGTACCGAGATCAGGGTGGATACTGGAGAAGGATAAACAGGGGAAGAAGTGGTAAAAGATTCTGAGCCAGGAGGGATGGAAGGTCTAGCTGGAATAGGCAATCTCCTAGCTACCAGAAGTTGGTCCACAACCCGCACTAGGTCTAGTTCAGAAAAACTCTTAGTGGATCTAAAGGAGGCTGCTGAAGGGGAATCAGGTCTTTCTAGAAAGGGGCTAAACGTCTACCCCACAAAAGGGTCGTAAGTTGGAGAATATCTTGTCCTTGGCAGGTATTCGAGTTTTAGAGCCGATGGAGCTGAAGAAACTGTCAGCACCATGGCCGGGGATGGTGCCGAGGCATGTACAGTCACTGGAGCCGATGTGGGATCCAAGGATGGCACCGGGATCAGTGATGCCGAGGTTGGAACTGAAATAGGAGTGAATATCATGGTCGGCACCGAGGGATAGGACCCAGAGCCTGGTGCTGAAGAGGTCTGCACCAAGGGCGCGGGCGAAGCACGCAGCCGACTCGGTTCCATAACTGACGGAGATGTAGGAACCGAGTGACTCCATTTTTCCTTATTTTTTTGGTCTTAGGAGGGATGAAACCTCCGACTCAGATAGAGCCTCCGAGAAAGGTGTCTTCAGTAAACCTATTAAAATAAGTTTATTCTTACATTTTCCTAGTGTCCTATTACTAAAACTAGCACACATGTCACAGTCAGCTTTAATATGATCCACACCCAAACAGTAGACACAACAAACATGTGTATCTGAGTTAGGCATCTTACGTCCACACTTGTCACACTGTTTAAATCCCAACTTAGCTTTGTCTGACATGATAAGACAACAATGCTATCCTATACAAAAAAATAAGGGAGAAAATACCAGTGATGTTATTTTAAAGAATACCACTAGTAAAAGGAAAGGCCTGCCAAAGACAGGAGAGAGGGACAGTACCAGAAAAGGTAAAAAATTAAATTACCAAGGAAAAGGGTAGGAAATACGCTTAGGTTATAGGCGACAGTGAGAAAAGGCTAACTTGACTAAAAATTAAGTAATTTTGAAGAAAAACTGTCATAAAATTAACAATTTTCTGCTTAGCTTTGAGAGAGATGGCTAACACGTCTGACTAGGAACGCGGCAAACGAGATCTGGAGTAACTAGGAGAGGGGCATTATGGGTAGCTTCTTAGCTGAGAGTTTTTGGCTTGAGCGAGCTGGGAAATGGCCGTATCAGTTCCGAGGACGGATCCGAGGTCCTATCTGTAATGAACGAACAAAGATTTACAACATCAGATGTACAGTTATTTCACCACTGACATCTAATGGTTTGTACCTTTGTCAGGCAAAAAAAAAAGATTCTCAAAATGAGTTTAATTGCCAAATAGCAATAGAAACTTTATTAACCATCTCTATAGCTAAAAAAAAAATGAAGTTCAGATCTATGGCTATACAAATTAGAAACTGCAAACATTGCAGATCATTAAAACTTCATCTGTCTAAATGGCGTCAATCTTCAGAGGACATCCTTAAACAAAATAAATCACATCTAAAACCACAGAATTAGTTTAAAGTTATACATTAAAAAGTACAAGAAAGTGAACTTGTATGTCAGGATTATTTCTACTAGCGTCTCAGACAACTTGAGGTTTCTAGGATGAGACCAGTAATGAAGTAGTAGTGCTACAGAGAAAGGCTGGTAGTTAATATTCCCTTTATATTATTTCTCAAAGATCCAAAACAAGGCATCAATATACTCTCACCAAGTTTAAGAAGCCCCTCTCTGAGCACCATTTCAAGGAACAAGCATGTAAATGTTTTAAGGGATAATGGATAAAATCTTTAAAAGGCTTACAATTCTAAAAATGCTTACACAGTCTTCTCAGTTGTTTTCCTCTGCAATCAAGCTCTTCTTATTCCTGTGTTCCCATTAGTCTCTATCTAAGCCTCTCTCTGTAATCTTTATTTTTCTTTTACTTACCTCCATTTGAGTTTTTTCCCCTAATGGAAATTCAAATTTAAATCTTTAAGAAGCAATTTTATGTAGCCAAACTGCATTGCAACCCATGTAAATTGATAAAACCAAATGTAAACCTGCTACTTTATCAGAAACTTTTAAGACTGTTAGAATGTTATATTTAATAAAAACTGTACAATACCTGTGTTTGAACTTTCTAAAGTTTTTCAGCTATCACATTTGAACTGTACAACTAAAGTTTACTTGCAGTACTTAATATTTCTGAGTCTTGGCTGCTGCTAAAACTGGTCACTAGGCCAGTCTACCTACTCTGTTACCAAATAGTAAACATAAAAATAAATAAATCCTTTGTAATTTTCTGCAGAAAAAAACTTATGACAATGTTTAACTGTGAAAACAAATGAAAACAACAAACTTGGTAATTCACTTAAAAATGATGACACAATATAATCACAAATATTAAATGTTACATCAATATACATGGCAAAGGGCATGAAACCTCTCTAACGGCTGTTTAAAAAACGCTGTTTATTTACACAGCCATAAACATACACAATGTTTTGATATCTGTTCAAAGAGCACATGCATACCACTAACAATTTTGTATCTTCACCACCAAATAATAAATACATAAAATGACACTGCATGCAGGCTGGACCCCCCCCCCCCCCACAAAAAAATTTTTTTTTTGCAGCCTTCACAGTACAGTAGTCAGCAGTCCTCCAGAATCTGTTCTCTAATTAACATGGCTGCAAATTCTGCCTGCACGGGGACTGACACCTTTTTATATACACTTCTGCTACTGCCACCTTCAGGCTTTTTATGAGACGGCAGCAACCAGGATTGTATAAGAACTGATGAGCTTTGACTGACAGAAAATACAACAAAGCAAACAGCTAAAGTAACAAGAAAAAATGTAAGGAAAAAAATCTACTTTCTCCTCGTCCACTATTGTAATGTCAAGCAGTGAGTAGTGAATTCAAAGTGTTATTTTTCAAGTAATGCATTATGTTACTTCTAGAATCACTACTGCAAGAATTGTCATTTCAAATGATAGTACAGGTGCAGACCCTGCATCCAGTGACCAAATAGTGGAAGTTTCTGAAAGCTATTTGATCCATCTAGCTATGACTCATGATGTATTGTGGTGCCAGCATTTCTCTGAGCTGAGCTGCCTGACATTGTGTACTGGTACTTGAGCAACAGGATTTCAGACTGACTACTCTTCTGATCCCTGAAAAGCAGACAAATTACTTTTTAAGCTACATTTGAGACTTCTGTGGCTTGCTTTTTTCTGTTTTCTCCTGTGGGGTGGAACGGGGGGGATTGCCGCACTGTAGGCATTTATTTTCTAGTTGCTGGTTATCATTAAGTCTGTATTGGCAAGATTGTTCTGTATGGTTATAATCTGTGCTATGTTGTACAACTACAACCTAGCACTTGTCTGAGCTGAGCTGCCCAATGTTGTGCAACCTGCAGGTAAGCAAAAATCCATGTTAACTACCACCCAGTGGGTACATGTTCTTATCATCCTGTCAGGATCCCTGAAATTTACTTTTCTTAACAGTTATGCAACATGCAGAAGTTTACAAACATGTACAAATACAGTTGCACCCATGATGTATTACTTTGAATAATTTTTGCTAAATCTGTATTCTTTGAAATTGAGAGTAATTAATTTCACTGTTTGCTGAGTTCTGGCACCTGCACCATGAGATTGTGCCATTTCTGATTACTTGTGCTGTGATTACATAACTCTGGGACACTCAAAACTGACGTCTGAATGACACTGTGGCACTTTTGCATATGTCTGTTAAACTGTTTGCCTTCATTCACAGTGAATAGCTGCGCTGTGCCACTGCTTTACTGTGCTGAAATTTTAAAACACACTGCCCTCATTTTAGCATAATGATGTGAGGTAGTCAAGCCTGCATTGTGCAAAAAAGATCTAGCACAAACCCTTGCATTTGTGAATAGTTAAATCTGTAGGAAGTTCAAGGCGACTAAGTCTTGCACCCATTATGCATTTTCATTTCCAACCCCAGACTGTATCGCATCTCAAAAGGAAGGCTACACCCGTCATACCAGAGGGCAATTTATAAATGCCCATCCAATTATACAGGTCCCACTTGAAGGATGACAGTGTTTCACACTGCTTTATCTGTGGGGGAAGTCCATTCCAAAGGTGAGGGAGACAGTGCATATCAAAATTTCTCTCTCCAGTTTGTTTTACTGATCAGCTAAAGCAAGTTTAGATCCCTTGATCTGATATTTATTGGACTTTCTGATTTGTGAAGGGACAAAGAGATCCTGGACTACTGCGTCCCTCACTGCTTGGAAGGCAAGGTATAGGTTCTCCTCTGAGGATCCTGTAAAACACAGTAAAGAGGGAGAGTGTTTTTAGTCTTTTCTGGTAGCTTAGGCATTTTAATTCTGTGATCCTCCAATAGGAAACTCCAGGGTATTTTTCAAACTACTTGGTATGTCTGGTGAGATACATGCCAAAGCATTTTACAACTGGTCTGATCATGGCTGAATATAAGGGAACAATAACCTCTTTAAATCTGAAGGATAATCCCTTGGTGATCAGCTGCAACAAGTAGCAGGATTTCCTGACAAGTGTTGTCACACAGTGGCCAAGAGAAAGAATTATCAAACCAGACTATCATGTCTCGAACTATATTTTCAGTTTGTAGTGGGGTATACTCTAGGAGGATTAAAGCTGTGAGCTGTAGTTCCTGTGGGACAGAGTTTGACTCATTCAACTATCATTTGCATACTCTGTAACCATACCTTTCAACTGTTCAAGTTTATGCTTCATATTTTTGTTGTGTTCCTTATAAAATGTGTTTTTTGGGATTTTTGTAGCAAATCAGTGAGGCTTGAAGTCACTAAATAATGACAGACATTTGAGTTTCAGACTTCATATCCTTTAGAAAATGCATGGTAACTCAAGTCCATTTATTTTAGCAACTTTCTAATTTTATAAGAGCAATATTTAAAACATGTCCCTATTTCTGGGGCTTTGTCCCCCATTATTTTGGCTTTGTCCAGACTTTTTGTGCTAAGATGTTGAGACTTATGTCTGTAACTGTGAGCAAGTCAGTAAAGCAGACATTGCTCTTCGGTCACACCTGAAAAGGGAGTGTATGTGTCCAATAGGCCTACCTGGTTAACAAATGGATACTGCCAATGCTATATGCTGGGGGGATGGTTAGTCTGCTAAATGTGACAATGTTGCATTTTTTAGCATTTAATTTAAATCGATTTTAAATACACCAGGCATGGACAAGTGTAAGTTCCTGCTGCAGGGCTTCTGTGTCAGAAAATCTGTCGACGACTCCAACTTTGCAGTCATTTGCAAACTTTGATAGCCATTTCTTGCTTTTTAGTCTAAGTCATAGAAGCAAATACAGAACAAACCCAGTCTGAGCAATGTTCATGTTATCTGCTGCTGTCTCTGCCACACACAGTGTGGGTTAACGGGTCCATATGACTTGGTCAACAGTTCATTTGATTGACACTCATTTGGTCGACAGTTCATTTGGTCGACAGGCATTTTAGGTGGGGGGCTGTGCCCCCCACACCCCCCTAACTATATATATCAACTCCAGGGTTGCACAACATTGGGGAAGGGGGCAAATCTGCCTGTCGACCAAATGAGTGTCAATCAAATGAACTGTCGACCAAGTCATATGGACCCTGGTTAACACACTGTGTGTCTGATGTACTGCACAGTGGTTGTTATGCAGTGGCAAACATGCCTGTATTTCTAATTGCCTTGCTGACATTTTTGCAACTACTCCTGTATTTTTTATTCATCTTGCCTGCATTTTCACCTAATTTGAGAACCCAAGCCCGCATTTTAACCAGTTTTATTACACTACAAATTGTTAAAATGTGTAAGTAGATCACTACAAAATATCACAGTGAAACACACGATTAACAGCATATCACCTTTTTATCACTACTGCTGCCAACCATTTAAGTGTCAAAACACTACATACCTCGAAAGTAGATATACTCCAGTAGAACTCTGTGTAGCCCATACTAGCCACACACTCTTTAAACTCAAAAAACACTAAGTTGAGCACTGTCTGTACACCACACAACTGCCAATTCCTCTAAAGAAAGTGGTGCTCTACAGTTGCTGTTCTCCATTCACCTTCAACTTGCTATCAAACCTTGGATTCTTTACCAAACCACTGAAAAGCAACACAACAGTCTGCTCTCATCCCCTCTGTGGTTAGCTACTTGCAATGGATATTCTGCAGCAATGCAGCAACTACTTAATGCTTACTGACTGCCCACTGCAATTTCTTACCACCACAAAGAACTGAAAGAGATAACTACTTACTTAAACTGGCTAGTGTTGGTAAGCTTCTCACTTCCACAACAGACCAAAATCCTATGCCAAAAGTTATAAATAAAGCCTATCAAAGCCTTCTAGAGTTTACATCAGAAAACCTCAACCTAGACTGCAGGAGGCATCTTCTCCAACATCCACAAGTACATGTCTATACATGCACAGTTCTCAGACTATCCACAAAGGAATTAAGCAAAAGCCCAAAAAACATCAAAGCTGATCACTCAGAGAAAAGTTTTAATCATTCCCAAGTTTACAATATGACACACACACTTCTCACTTGGCACACTAGACAAGAACAGGGTAACTGTTGGCCAATTGTGGTCAGAATCCATGATGTCACAAGAGACCCAAAAACCTTAAAACTTAAATACAATTAAGACATAGTGCTGAACATAGCAATGAATGACTTGGGCACTCTACTGTAATGGACACGTACAAAGACATGACAAAACATACTACTTATGTACTGGAGGCATGGAAGATGTAGACCATGAACAGACTTTTGCCTTCCCCATGGATGATGCCCAAGTACCAAGATAAGAACAACTGGCTTGAACAACCGGTTAAGCAGTTGGTGTCATTCAAAGGAGATGCAATATGTTTCAGCCAGGGATGAAATAGTAAACAATGCATCCTACTTCAGCAAGGATAGCTTACATCTCACACACGACGACTTCAGCATGCTGGCTAAACACTTGCTGCCGTTATGGTGCATTCTTTAGCCAAAGCCTACTTGAAGGGCATTCCAACAAAGCAAATTCGGAATGCCCTCTTACTGGGCATTCTAACAATGCATTCATATCCAGACAACAAGGTGGTGCTACTCCATGCCGGAAGTCGTAACAGAAAGATGGCAGAAATTAAGGTACACCTGAAACCTGAACTTACCCACATTTGTTTAATTAGCAAAAACTGGTTCCAAATCACTCCATTTACACCAGTGGTCAGGGTTTACCATGCTTTCAGATTAAGGAATAAACAACATGACAGTATTTGTTTTGGTCAGTAATTCCATAATCTTTAAAAAGACTGCCAATGATCCTAATCCAGATCTCCAACACTCAATGAACTCAACTACTTTACCAATTCTTATTACCAATTCCCATCAATGTCTCCAAACAACCACGCTACATGCCTTACTGCACTTCAGAGGATTACTGTTCAACCTAATACTATCATGTGAGCAGATATTTAATTACCTAATCACTGAAGAACATATTTATTACATTATTTATGTATTCTCAATACATTCCATGATATTAACAAAAAAAATATCATGTAACAAATTAAACTACACACCCACACACACACACACACACACACACTAGTCCTTACTAACCTAACTCCTGTCTGTACAATCCCTGCATTACCATCTCTCTTTTAAAATGTAATTGTATATCAGTCATTGCTGCCTTCAAGACACATGGACCCCCACCTCCAAGCCCCCACCTAAACACACTCAATTTATTATCATTAGAGAAATACCTAAAACCGATCTACTGTACCTTCTAGATGACTTGGGTAAATTCCCATGAAATCACATCCCTGAAAAGACAGCGTCTTACACTTTCAACTTCTACAAGCACCTCAGTAATTGCACAGACAAGTAAATGTTCCACCTCCTTAAGTATTGCAAAGGGATTACAAACAAACCCATGTGATGTGTTACTTAGTACACTGTACAAAATGGAGAAGAAAATCTTTAGCAACTGTAACAAATCTAATGCCCTAACTCAAAATCCACTGAACCAAGCTAGCGGACATCTTAAGTGAAACCATCAGGAAATACAGAGTACAGCATGAACTTAAATTAGTCAACTGAAATACTAGAACTCACGGCAACACAGTGAAACAAAGCACAAAAACAGTTCCAGTAGAAATGTCACGATCCACAATTTATTTTCTATTATTCAGACACAAATTGAACTCAGTGGTTTAGCGCTTTCATCTACGTGTTGAAGACTTCTTCAGAACCAAGTTCTGGTTCTGAAGAAGTCTACAACACATAGATGAAAGCGCTAAACCACTGAGTTCAATTTGTGTCTGAATAATAGAAAATAAATTGTGGATCGTGACATTTCTACTGGAACTGTTTATGAAATTAAATTAGCCACAGATAAATGCAATTACAAATCCTTCTTCATCTATGTTAGGAAACTAGGACAAAACAATTCCCCCAAAATGTACCAAATTGGTCCACAATAACATCATTTATTCTGACTAAAGGGCACAGTCAATAGTGTAGCAAGTAAACACAGTATGAATTTTACCCCTCTCCTTATCATCCCTCCAGTACATTCAGAATGCTACCCCCACTACACACACACACACACACACACACACACACACACACACACATCTCTACTGAACAAGTCCTATAATCACTAATCACAGCTAAAAATGACACAGTTAACAGCCCTGACAACACAGCTGGGTACATACTAATCAGTGCCAAGCACCAACTTTCACAACTTTTAAAATTTCTTTCGACCTTGGAGGTTAGCCACTGGTTTTCTTCCCAAAAACCTTCAGATCTGCTACACTAATGACATAAAGGCATTTCTTCTGACCTTGGTAATTACAGGCCCATCAGTCTCACCATCATTATATGAAAGGCAAAGTACGGTACAGTTGGGCAAGAAACTTACCATAACCGTAGATGTTCAAATGATCACAGCTGCAGTAGCCTTAGCTATTTCCTGCCAAGGATAAAACAGCTGGCCAGTTCCTAAAGCTTCAGAACACCTTCCGTGTGTCAAAACTTTCAAGCAGCTCAATTTGAGCTGACTAACAGACAAGTTTGGGCACCACGCCCTTCCAACTGTCCTGCCAACAGACAGGGAGGCTGACCCCAAAAGGACAATGCTAGAAACAACAAAAATAAAATGTCCACACCCTGGCATAAACAACACACACCAAAAAACAAGGGGTGGAGAAAGGGAGCAGCTACTGCATTAGTGTTCATTCAATCAACAACTCACACAAATATTGTTAAACCAAAGAACAACTAGCTCTGAATGACTGCTGGTTATTCTGATGGCACCAACGAGAAAACCTCTTCCATTTGTCAATATATGACTTTCTAGTAGCAGGCTTTCTTGCCTTCAGTAGAACCTGATGCACATCCTCAGTAAAGAGCTTCCTAAAAGGAATTAAGACACTATACTCCAAGCAGTCAACTGAAGTTGATGGATGCTGGGGTCTATCAAAACATCCCTGTTCTTGTGTGAGTAGATCCAGTCTGTGAGGAAGCTTGTGGTAACTGTCTCCTGGCCTTTCCAAAAGAAGGGAGAACCACGATTGCCCGGGCCAGAAGGGAGTCAGCACAATGATCTTGGGAGGGGCTTCTCCTGCTGCATCTTCAGAAATACCCTGGCTATTAGTGAAAACGGTGGAAAAGCATACAGGAATATTACTGTCCAAGGAAAAGAACAGTCATCTGTCTTCCAGGTCTTGTTTGAAGTCCTAGAACATAACATTGTTAGCTGATCTTTCAGAAAGGAGGCAAGAGAGGTCGACTTGAGGAACTCCCTACAGACAGAATGCTGGAAGACCCCCCTCCGATCTAGTTTCCATACATGAGGGCTTGTTCTGGTCCTGCTCAGCTTGTCTGCCATGCAATTTGCTCCAATGGAACACAGGACGCTCGTCGACTGAGATTGTGCTTTGAAGCTATAGCTCAGGCTCACATGGCTAGTCTGCAAAGGGGGTTTTGACTTTGTCCCCCCTCACCCCACTTGCTGATATACCACAAAACTGTGGCACTGTCTAACAACTTGAAGAGGTCCTGGGGACCAATGACGATTTAGAGACCCGAGTGCCATGATCATTGTAAGCATCTTATAGTTTTCACAGGCGTTTACTAGGCTAACAACTACAAGGGCCTTTTTTATGCCTAGCCAAGCATCCCAAATCTGTGAAAAATTCTCATACCCTTGAGAACTTTAAACAGGGCTTAGGAGATAAAACATTTACAAGCACAGGCCTGAAAGAAGATCCACCTACAAACTAAATATGCTCATTAAAGACACAGGTGCCAAACCAGGGATGAATTCCCTGTTCCCCATCCGACTGTCTGGGTAACACTTGAATTGGGTTAGGGAGAACTTTACTTTACATGGATGAGGAGCCTGTTTCAGAGAAGGTGTAGTCTCCAGGATACATACCTGTCCCTCCAGCAAGTTCTATTTATATCACAGGCAAGGTTTTTAGAACAGGTAATTCTGATGCTGTTTATTTTGCAGATATGCAGGAGGTCCATCAGGGAAGGGGGGGTCTAACAATATCTTGTATGCCAAGCATAGATCTCCCATCAACAGCCTGTAAGAGACAGAATACAGGGAGATAAGGCCTTGAGGCGGTATGCACTGGACATGTAATTTATGCTCTGTATTCTTTTTTGAGGAACCTATGTGGAAGTTTCAATTACTGGATGTGCCTGGTTAGGTACATACCAAAGGGGGCACTGTACTGAATGATAGGTCTGATGAATACAAAATACAGAGGAACAATGACTTTGTTAGACCTAGATGCCATACCTTTGTTTATAAGTTGCACAACACAGAATGATTTTCTCACTACTTTAAACATATGATAGTCACAGCCTATATTACTGTTTGTGTGCGCCCCAAAGTCTCTGACTACTGGGTTAGCTCTTAGGGGTGTGTTGTCAAAATGACAGTTACCAAAGATAATGACTTCCTGAAGAATACTATTATGCATTTCTTAGCATTTAGTTTTAGACCATGGCTCTAACAGTGTCTTGTCTGTACCAGCCCTTCCTGTATAACATTTCTGCCAGTGGGGGATTCTATGACTGCTCCTAATTTGCAATCATCTACAAATTTAGTCAGCCTGAGACTGTTGACATTGGCCTTGATTTCAGAAAAGTAAATGCCTAAAAGGAGCGGTAACAGGACCAATCCCTGAGGGACTCTCACTTGTTTTTGGCCTCTTTGAACAGGAGAACTCCCAATTCTAATTTCCTGGGTTCTGTCTGTGAGCCAGATGGCTGTCGACCAGGTGACATAAGGGTTTAAACCTAACCTCTAGTTTGTCAACAATGCCTGAGTGGGGTGTTGTGTGAAACGCCTCAGCCAGGTCAAGGTAGGCAGTGTGAACCATTTGCCCTCATCCATTGCTCTGGTGACCTTCTCATAGTAGTCTACCAGTTTGAGCATACAATACCTCTGTTATTTATGTGCTTGTGTATGTCCTTGGTGTGGCATACACCTTGCAAATGGCTCCCCAAGCAATGTCAGAGGTGTGTGCACTGACCAACTGCTTTGGAACAGGGAAGGAGAACAGCATACCTGAATTTAAAGTTATCTGCTGTCTCCACTAAATGATCTCTCTTCTGACAAACCTAGTATTGGGATTTGAAAAGACAAAGGGTGTTGGTGCTAAGACCAAAGGCACTTCAGATACCTCTATGTCTTTCTTGTGTGCAGTCTTGACATAAAAATCATAGAAGCCATGAGACACAAAATGCTGAGGTATCTGCTCAAAGTGGCCAAAGTTTGAGTGGAAAGATTTAAAATATATCTATATATCATGTCTAGTGTCATCACAGGAACACAATTCTCCGTAACGGAGTCATGAAAGACTTAAATGTTCCCTTGGAATCTCAGCTTGTGTAAGATTCGCTCACCCAAGAGAAAGATTCCTGACACTTTGAAAAAGACTCTGTAAAGATAAGGAAGTCATCTAAATATGGAAAAATGTGGACACCCAGTAGCCTGCAATGAGCTACAACTGGAGCCAGAAACTTTGTGAACACTCTTGGTGCAGTGGACAGTCCAAAGGGTAAGGCAGAGAACTGATAATATGATCCAAACAAAACCTTAAGAAATGTCTGTAGTCTGGATGTACGTGGATGTTACATCTTTTAAGTCTAGTGTTACTAGGAAACTTGAAAGAGGAATAAGAGGTAACAGGTTGTGAAGTGACATAATTTTGAATTAGGGCACTAAGACAAACAGGTTTAGGAAAGAATGATCCAGAAAGTACAGTTGTGTACACTTACCATAAATGTAGATGTCTGAGTGTATTCACTGTTGCAGTCATCACATTTGGGTTATCCCTGCCAGGGTAGCCCTCAGTCGGCCAAAGTACCAGAGGCGTAGTATTTCTGGATCGGTTGCCGTCACCCCAGGACTGATGTCAGGTCGTCAGTGTTATAAATTAAGGCAGCCAACGCCATTACATCAGTTTTTCTTGCCCTAACTGTCAGGATCCCCCAAGAGGGAGCTAGGTTAATTTGGAAGACCACCACCAGTAGAAAGTAATACCAAGAAATCCTTGTAAGGATAGAGAGAGAAATTGAGAGAGAAAAACAAGGGGGATGGAAGGAGGGAAACCAGGACTGCAACAGTGAATACACTTGAACATCTACAGTTATGATAAGTGTACACAACTGTACTATGTTCTTCATGTTTCACTGTTGCAGTCATCACATTTGGGTTGATTCCCAAAGCTGAAGAAAAGGGTGGAAGCAATCAAGAAGACTGGGGGCTGGTTAGGATGCCCTGCAAGACCGCTATGGCAAAGCCTGCCCTGGATTTGGAGAAGATAGGCAGGTGGTAATTCTTGGTGAAGGTATGAACAGATGTCCATGTTGCAGCCTCCAAGATGTCCCTGATGGGGACCCCTCTGAGGAAAGCTGCAGAGGTGGATGTTGCTCTGGTGGAATGTGTCTTGACCCCCTTGGAGGGAGGTTTCCCATGCTGCTTGTAGCAGAAATGGATGCAGTGCACTATCCATTTGGAAATGGTTTGTTTGGATATGGCCTTGCACTCTGCTCCTGCAGCAAAGCTGACTAACAATTGATCAGTCTTTCTAAATGATTTAGTCGTGTCTAGGTATAATCTGAATTGTCTGTGCACATCTAGAGAGTGCAGAATCCTTTCCCCACCTTATTTTGTGGGTTAGGGGAAAAGGTGTGCAAATACATGGATTGGTAGAGAGCCACACTAGAAACCACTTTTGGCATGAAGGATGGGTTAGTCCTAAGGAAGACCCTGCCGGCATGCAAAATGATGAAAGGCTCTACGGCCATTAGTGCTTGTAGATCGGATACTCTTCTAGCTGAAGTGATGGCCAGAAGGAAGGCTATCTTCCAAGAGAGGAACTTTAACTCTGGTGACGCTGCCGGTTCAAAGGGAAGCAAGGTGAGCTTTTCCAAAAGAGGCGTGAATTTTAATGGAAGAGAAGGATAGACCCCAGTGTAGTAGGTCAGCCAGGTAATCAAGGATGAGAGGTAGGGAGGGCTGTGCAGTCCCGGCTAACTTGGCCTGAATCCAGGTGCAAAACCTTTTCCACTTGTCAGCATAAGACTTTCTAGTGCTAGGGTGCCTGGCCTCACATATAACATCTAGAACTTGTCTGCTTAGATTGGCAGCTTGTGCAGTGATCAGGGAATATGCCAGGCTGCCAGATTGAGGGTCTGCAATTGGGGATTCATGAATTCTCCATTCCTCTGGGTCAGGAGTGTTGGGATCTGAGGGAGATGCCATGGTGGCAGTAGTGACAGGCTGCGCAGCAGAGGGTACCAGTGCTGGCATGGCCAGTCTGGGGCAATCAGGATTGTCCTTGTTTTTTCTTCCCTTATTTTAAGTAGTACCCTTGTAATGAGTGGTAGAAGGGGGAATGCATAGACCGAGAGGTTGACCCACTGGAAGGATAGAGCATCCACTTTCCAGGCCTTGCTGAGGTTCCCTGGTGCAGAATTTGCTGAGCTGATGGTTGGAGTGGGAAGCACAGAGGTTGACCTTCAGGGTGCCCCATTTCTGGGTTACAAGGGTGAAGGTTCTTTGGTCTAGCTGCCACTCGTGTGGGTCCAGAAGACTTCTGCTTAAGTTGTCTGCCAGTGACTTCAGAGAGCCTGGCTGGAATTGTGCTAACAGGTGTAGTTGCATGACTAAGGCCATGCGCCAAAGGGTCATGGCGAGCCTGCACAGAGGGTACGAGTGAGTCTCTCCCTGTTTGTTGATATACCACATCACAGTAGTGGTGTCTGTTTTGATTAGTAGATGCCCAGGGGAGAGTAGGGGTCTGAAGGCTGTCAGAGCTTGCTGAACAGCTAACATCTCTTTTTGGTTGATGTGCAGATCTATTTGGGTTGGGGTTCACTGGCCCTGAATGCACCTGCCATCCAGGTGTGCACCTTAGGCATAGTCTGATGCATCTGTGATGAGGGTCTGGGTGGCGTGGGGTTGTGAGAAGGGTAGTCCCTTGTTGTGCTAGCATGCTGCTGCCCACCAAAGAAAATCCTTCCTTAAACAAGGTATCATTAGTATAAGAGTTTCCAGGTCTTGGGAGTGATGATACCAAAGGCTTTTTAGGTACCATTGTAGTTTCCTCATATGCAGTCTGGCATATGAAATGAGTAGAATGCAAGAAGCCATGAACCCCAGAGCTTGCAGGATTTTCCTTGTGGAAACTGGGGTCTGGTGGCTAGTTCAGAGAAGCAGGTTGACAAGTAGGTTTGTTTTTTCAGGAGTAAGGAATGCCATCTGGGATGCCGTGTCCAGGCTTGCTCCCAGGAATACAATCTTTTGCGTGGGTACTAGTTTGGATTTCTTTTCGTTGATAGTATACCCCAGGGAGGTCAGTAGGCCCTTTACAAAGGTCAGGTGCTGTAGGAGCTTTTCCTGACTGCCTGCCTGAATCAGGCAGTCGTCTAAGTAGGGGTACATTTGAATATTTCTTTGTCTGCAAAAGACAATGGTGGGAGCCAGGCATTTTGTGAAAATACTGGGAGCAGTGGATAAGCCAAAGAGAAGTGCAGAGAACTGAAAGTGCAGTGATCCTGCCCTGAAACGCAGATATTTCCTACAAGATTCCCTGATTGGGATGTGTAGGTAGGCCTCTTTTAGGTCAAGGGTGGCTAACCAAGCATCCTTGGAAAGCATAGGTAGAAGTTGCTGGAGGGTGAGCATTTAAAATTCTGGTATCACCAGGAAAGTGTTTAGAATGGATAGATCGAGGATGGGGCACCAGGTGCCCTCTTTTCTGGGTACCAGGAAGAGTCTGGAGTAGAAACCTTGGCCTGCCTGTTCTGCATGAACATGCTCTACTGCCCTCATAGAGAGCAGAGAAAGGACTTGCTTTTTGGCCTCTGCCCACTGGTTTGGGGGTAGATCTGGGAACCCTTTGGGGTTGGTAGAGTGTGGAAATAAAATTTGTATCCCTGGGACACTATGTTGAGGAGCCAGCAGTCATTGGTAATGGTGGCCCAGGTGCTTGCGTGGAAGGAGAGTTTTCCTCCTAGGGGCAAGAGCGGCTGGGCAGAGGGAGGGGGTGGAAGTGTAAAGTTATTGTGAGTTCTTACGATGAGGGGGTGGCTTAACACTCCCTGGTTTTGAAGAGGAGGAACTCCATTGCTTAGATCTCTGCATTCCCTGGGGCTGCTGTCTGGGGGGCCTGTTTCCCCGGGGTCTGGGCTGAGCTGAGCTGACCTGGAGGGGGTAGGAAAGAACCAGTGTTTGGAGGGACAATGCCTACTGAACCTCTGTGGCTGGACCTGCAAGAAGTCGTTAACTGCCTGCACAGATTTAGTTTTTTCCTCCATCTTTTTTAAGACCTCCTCTGCCTTGGCGCCAAATAAGCTGTCTTTATGCAGTGGTGCGTCCAATAATTTGGATGTGACATGGTCTGGCAAGGGCTGTTCCTTTAGCCAAGCATCCCTTCTAAGGGCAAAACCAGTGACTGCTGCCCTGCAAGATGCTTCTAGGGTGTCAAAACCACATTGTAAGGTGTGCTTAGTTACTTGACTTGCAGAATGCATTAACTCTTGTAACTCTTATTTTCTGCAAAAGCAGGAAAAGAAGACATTTTGTTTGAGGAGTTCCATGGTATGTTGCTCATATTTCAGCATATGGAACTGACAATTTAGTGGTCTAATAGCAAGAGTAGCAGCGGTGTATACTTTTTTTACCCCATCCGTCTAACGCTTGGGAATCCCTATCTGAGGGGGTGGGATTCTTAGCAGAAGTCTTTTTGTAATTCCTTTAGGTCCTTGGGAGATAACCTCGGGGTCAGCAGTTGTTTTTCTTAAAAGAAATTTGTGGGAGACACAGACTCTATAGTACCCATCTGGTTTCCTGGGAGGAGGAGGGAGGGTGTCAGCGGTCAAACTGGATTCCATAAAAACATCATCCACAACATCCAGTACAGCAGAAATAGCCAGAGGTATGTGCTGTGGAAGATCCAAGAATTCCTTGAGTCTCTTTTTTGACTGAGGGTAGTCCACACATTCCCATTGGAAATGCTCCCTTAAGGTATGTAGGGTTTCCCAAAAGGAAAAGTCCTCGGGTGGAGAGGCTGAAGGGATGTATTCCTCTGCATCAGAATCCTCATAAGCTGACAGGGGTTGCATATCTTCATATTCAGATGCATTAGAGTCATCGGACTCCTGTTCAGATAAAACTACTGGGGACAAATCTCTTTTTCTTTTGGAAATGTAGCCTGGCTTCCCCTGATAAGCATTATAAGGTCTTCCAACATTTTAAGCATCTGAGACTGAGGCAAGGAAGCAGGTGCCTAAGATTGGGTCATCGGTTTCTTGGGTGTGGTTCGTACCCTGGGCTTTAGAAACTCGGTAGTTTTCGAAAGAACGGTAGAAGCAAAAGAAGTCATCGGTCTGTGTCGAGAATCCATAGTGCGAAGTACTTCCTCAGAAGCCTGCTCAGCGGCACTGGACCCATCCAAGGTAGAAACATCCTCAGGATCCTTAGTCAATGAAGAGTATCGCGTCATACCAGACTCTTAATGGTCTAGGTACTACCTTGCAAATCCACAGAAGCAGGCGTCAGGGGCTGTAAAAGCACCTCACTGAGGATCGGAGTACTGACGACTAGCTTAACGGAAGTGTTGTTGGCAGTTTTGGACCTGTGCTGTCTGTCTCTGTCGTTATCTTTATGTTTTTTTTGGATGATCTGCTGTTGGATGGCTTACCGAAGACATATCGGAATTTGAGGACTGAGAGCGAAAATATCTAGCTACAGTAAGGGCCCAACGATGTATAGTTCTGGCATTGAACAAAGCACCAAAGCGACAGCGGGTGACGTCGTGGTCTGGGCCTATGCAAGTGACACTGTAAGAATGAAACTCTCGGTGTGGTATTTGCTTTCCACAGGCAAGACAATTGTTAACTTTTTCTGACATTGGTTAGAGCAAGAAAAAAGGATCCCAAACAGGGTACTTAGCTTTAGAAGACTTCAACTTAAATTCAGAAGTGAAAAACTAAGGTAGCGGCCGACTAGCACTCGTGCAAACTGCTTCTGCTTCAGGCTCCTTGGCAAGAAAGGCTGATGGAATGGCATCAGTTGCCTTAATTTATAACATTGAAGACCTGACGTCAGTCCTGGGGTGACGGCAACCGACACAGAAATACTACGCCTCTGGTATTCGGGCTGACTGAGGGCTACCCTGGCAGGGATAACCCAAATGCGATGACTGCAACAGTGAAACACAAAGAACATCTGGTCTCCAAGCATTTTCTTTGACATCAAGAACATCCTTGAATAAAAACAATTTCCACCTAGGAAGGAGGATCTGGTTCTATTACTTCTTGGGACAGCATGTGATAAAGAACCAGTGGAAACAAGAGAGTCTGTTATGCAGGATGAGGAACGATCCCCTAAAAATGAGGAATTTCCTCCCACTGCCATCTGTAACCTTGAGGAATTATCTTCAGAACCCATTTGTCTGAAACAATCTGCTGCCAAACAGAAAAATGGAGATTTAGACTTTCTGGAAGAAAACGGGGCCAGGGTGAGAGATGGTCACAAGGTCTCTTATAGAGTCATTAAGACTTGTTGGATTGTCCTTGGTTTTGGAATGTTCAATGCTTCTTTTTGGAATCCACCTGCCATTTCTTAAAACTCTATTTACCTGTATTTTGGATGAGGAGTTAAGAGAATCCTTTAGGAAATATGGACAAATTTGGAAAAGAAGGATTGAAAAATCTGAGATTCCCCTGAATCATCTTACCCCCTTCTTAACACTATTCGATCACTTCAGCAACAAAGGGGTGAAAAACTATACAAAAAAGGAATTTAAAATTTCATTTTTATCAATAGCTGGGAGGTTCTGAGAATGCAGCCATGCAAACCTCCACAAAACAGTACCAGTGGCCATAGCTCGGGATGAAGTGTCACAGTCTTACAAGCACTGCAAACAATGAGTAACAAAAATTATTTAGAGTAGATTTTTCCTCATAAGAAGAGACTACAAATAAAACACTCCTCACACTTTCACAATTAGTCAGAACAAACTATAACATAAGAGCGTTGAAAATAAATAAAAGGACAACGAGTGTAGAAAAATCCACAAATGAGGCAATAGGAGCTAGCGCTTTCTTTCACTTTATTTTCCGTGAACTTCTTTTTTCTGAAGAAGTTCACGGAAAATAAAGTGAAAGAAAGCGCTAGCTCCTATTGCCTCATTTGTGGATTTTTCTACACTCGTTGTCCTTTTATTTATTTTCAAGTTTGTTTCTCGGTTTGTCCGAAGTCATCAAGTGGTATAACATAAGAGCCTGACAACTCAAAATTCTGAAAAATCAAAGCTGCAGAAGGATACACTTTATTCCCATACCTATAAATAATTTCCCCATACTTATCAGAAAGAGTAGGATTGGAAACAACTAAGTGTTTAGTAGCAGAGGGATCACTTAAAAACCATAGCTGTTGGGCAGGTTTGGGAATAGTGTGCAAAAACTTAAAAGACTGAGGAACTTTATACAGCCTATCTACTTTTTAGGGGCAGCTGGCTGACTAACAGGAAAACTAAGGCAGTGACAAACATCCTCTAAAGCATACAGAACAGGAGGAATGGTGTAGGTTCTGTAAATTATTTCTGTACCAATTCCTATTTTCTGAGAGACTGAGAAACCTCAGTGTTCTTCCAGTGAAAACACAACATTCTAGCAACAGTGTCACAGAAAAGAGAAACCCCCACAAGAAACAGAAACTGAGCTCTCCTCTACGCCTAACTCAGAAATCTGAGGAGAAAACCCTGCATCTGTCCTTTCATCTTCCTGTTCAGATTCAGCTCTCCAATCTCTTCCGGAAAACAGATCCATATTTACCAGAAACTACTTTACAAGAAGGCTCAACAATGTGACTGAAACCCTGAGCCAGACCCAGTAAACTACTCCTGCTTACGGAAATTTGAGGAGGAGTAGACACATGCTTAGTTTTTTTTTTTTTTAACGGGGATAATGAGGTCAGACATATTACTAATGACAACAGCAGCTTCCCCTGGGATGGACACAGCAATCTGATACAACAGGGAAGCCTTCTCTGTTCTCTCTCCCATGACAGATGAGTAGCTCTCCCTTGCCCAATGAGGGAACCCCAAGAGCTACAGAGGATGTGGCTAACCCCAGTGGATATAGGTGCTACACCTGAGGAATCTGGGGTAAAAGATTAGTTGACTGAGGTACTACAAATGTCTGCAGCAGAGTCACTCACCTGCAGTTAAGGCAAATTTCCAGCCTGCTGTGGTGGCAATGGCTATTTGCTTAACTTTTTCTTTTTGTAGATGGAAGGAGGACAGGCCATGGAACCAGGGATATGTTCCATGATCAAGCCGAAAATTGTGCCACTTTCTTTGGGAAAACTAAAAACTATATGTCTTTAAAACTCACTTTTTCCACATAAAAGTACAGTAAACAGCACTTAATGTTTTAAACACAGCTTCTCGATGGAAAAATGGTTTTCAGTTCCTTTGCACAACTTTTAAACTGACAGGAGAAAAAAAAATAGTTCTCCCATTTAAAATTACAATAGTATTGTGACATGTTATTTAAAATGCAAACTCCTACCTTTAAAATAAATTTCTTGAAGACAAAAGTTATAATATACACACAATATTTACAAAATCTAATTTTTTCCCCCAAAGGGAACTAATCTGCCAGGCAAAGGAAAAGTACCATACCAAGCATCGATCCTCAAAAGCTTTACAGGAGCACTCTCTTCAACGGCAGTAAAGATCTGAAGAGCACAGCACTCAAACTTTTCTTTTAGTCAGCTCAGATTGAGCTGACCGACAGTTTGGGTGCCTGGAAGGTGCCCTGAAGCTTTGGTAGCTGGCCATCTGTTATATCCTTAGCAGGATATAACACATGTAACTAAGGCTACTGCAGCAGTAATTGATGCCAAGGCACTTCTATGGGCTAGGCTTGTAAAGACTCCGGGGCCATTAGCCTAGTACAACCTACAATGGCCATCAAATAATATCCAAACACATAACTGCAGACACAGGAAAAATTATTAACAATGACCCAGATTGGTTTGATTTTTTGAAGGGCAAGATAGCTCCTCCTGAACATGGTAAGCTTCCAAGTCTCTGAAGTGGCGGCAAACGGTTTCTTGGGGGAGAGTGGCTAATTACATCTGGCTAAGGTTATTGATACCATCCTCCACACTAGTATTACAAACAAATCTCAATATCCATACATCCATCTAATACCTCTTTTTCCCCATTTTTGCACATGGTGTCAGGGTGTCACTTCTTCAATGACAATCTACAGCCAAGGTGTACACATCCAGGTGGCTAGCCCTGCCATGGTAGTTCTTCCACATCACACACTTATACCTATGGCCAGTTTAGAGTGTCCAATCCACCTACTGCATGTCTTTGGAATGTGGGAGGAAACTGGAACACCCAGAGGAAACCCACGCAAACAGAATGCACCCAGTTAAGAATCGAACCGGAGAATTGCTTGCTGTAAGGCGACAATGCTATCCACTCTGCCACCGTGAATAAAATCTCAGCACATATACACCCTAAATTGTCTGTGGGATTGCTAATTAGCCATCTGACAGAGCTCAAGTTATGAAAATTGGGAGTAACCTTTCTAAGCATAAAACCATATCTAGCAGTGCCCCACAGAGTTCAGTGTTGGGGACTTCATCTCTTTCACATTTATTCTGCCATCATCTAGGCCAACACTCCAAGAATACGGCTACCCAAGTTTGCTGACCAACTCAAGCTCGGTACTACTGCTTAATAATAGACTAATATCAAAGTTATCCAAGCAGGGGCTCGACTACACTCACCTAGTGTTCAGAAAACAACCTGAATCTAAAGGACAAAAATGGCAGGCAAGCAGGCCAGCCAAATCCACTTCCAATCATATTAAGAACATACCTCTAAAGACGGACACTGCCATAAGAGACCTTTGTACATAAAAAGGACAACTTACTTGTATCAAACCACCCTGTCTGCTCCACAGTTAGGAAATCCTCTTTAGTCCCATGACAAAGGGAATTTCCTCCAGATCTGAAGATGTAATTATCGCTCTGTATTCCCTCCTTCATTACACCTACTAGGAAATATAATGTCCTATATGGTATGTACCAAACAGAATAGAGATCTCCAAGAAAATAGAGGGCCTTGAACCTTTCAGCTATCCATATGAGATGGTAGCATGACTATCCTGGTACCCGGTAACATACCAGCTCCTTTCCATTGACCAATATCTAGCCTACTACATCATGAAGAAGCCATCTTTGTCTGAACTTTTATGCCTTATCAAGACAAGTATCAAAAATACAAAATACTCATCTACACCAAAACGTTAGCAAAACTCACTGTAGAGAGGGAATAAAACACACTCCAGTCTTACGTACTGTTTGATCTCAATCTGTATATTGTAATTATATTGTCTTTCTTATAATGTCTAACACTTTTTTCTAAACCCTATAGTATCTCATATATGAACCCACTGAAATAACCTGTGCATTTCTACATATGTCTTTTTCTATGTCTATTAATTTTGTTAAAATTTGTTAAAATTCTACTGAATAACACTGTTGGAGCTTTTCTCCCCAGGCCACCATTGAAAATGGGTTCCTGACCCAGTTGTATTTTCCCGGTTACCATATGTCAATAAATAAATAAATCTATAGAGCAAATGTCTCCTACATATCAAGCACAGTAGTACTATACCATCAGGGCATATTACAATTAACAGATGAGGAGCCACCCTCAGGGATCACCTGTATGACACTCCTTGAAAGAGGAGGACAGCATCAGCATTATTATTCCTATGGTTATTCTTAAGGGTTTTTAAGAGCTAAGCATCCTTTCCTGTAGTGATCAAGGCTAGGCCCATTATTGCCCCTCTGATCACTTGCCTTGTAATTTCTTATGTTCCAAGGACTAGTTCATTGGGTTCTAACTGCATCTTTACAAATGACCAAAATTAGTTTTGATAAGTTGTCTTACTGATTAGTAGACACAGAGGGATCACTATTCGTTCATGACCATTGTGTAGTTTTAAGGAGTTCCTCCATTCGTCATTCGTCATGTGTTGTTTAACTGGGTAGATGCACACAAAAGTGTATGAGTGTTGGGGACTCACCCTTCTGCAAAAATATTATTTCACTGAGGGCACATTTTAAAGGTTACTGTTTTCTTGTTCAGCTGTGATGTCATGTGCATGCACATAATCTACACTGCAAACACGTCATTACCTCAACTTATTGTTTAGGTGAAACATGGACTAAAGATGGTAAAATCAGTAGTAATAACTGTCAGTGGGGATAGGCACACATTTCTATTTTATTGCTTGATTATACAAAATAATGCACACATTAATATTCTGCAGATGTCTCTACTTTATATGTATGCAGGACAAAAAACAAATCTCCCTGACTCCTGGGGCAGCTGAACAATTACATGTTTTATGAGAAAGAAAAATATACATATATATGGGTCTGCTTTGGTTTCTGGAAAGTTCATTATTTTGACAAACAAAAGTATAACCCCATGTATGCGAAAGTGCACTTAAACAAAAGTGCACGTTTGCGAATACTGGTTCACCGAACCGGTAATAACAACAAAAAAAAACACTGCAGCACCAAAGCACGCTACAATGGGGATAAGG
The DNA here is from genome assembly GCF_019279795.1 of Protopterus annectens. Taxonomy (NCBI): domain Eukaryota; kingdom Metazoa; phylum Chordata; order Ceratodontiformes; family Protopteridae; genus Protopterus; species Protopterus annectens. Next base: position 240,191,174 of record NC_056743.1, read on the forward strand.
GAATATACCTGTTTCCCCACTGTAGTGCGATCTTGGAGTTAGTAATATATAAAGTAGCGTGGGTGTGGGGGGGCACAGCCCCTACATAAGGGGTCCAGGGGGGCTCGCCCCCCTGCAAAATTGCCTTTGTACCGTGTCATGTTTTGTTATTATTATTGGTTCGGTGCAGTTTCATTTAAGAGCACTTCACCTAAATGGGGTTGTACTTTTGTTTGTCGACATAGTGAACTTTCGACAAACAAAAGTAGACCTATATATATATATATATATATATATATATATATATATATATATATATATATATATAAACACACATACACACACACACACACACACACACATGCAATACACAGAAGGGAGAAAGAGGTTATGAAAGCACATAATCAGTAATCCCAATACAACCTCTGTTCTACAAAAATATTTTTGGGATACTGTTGCACTGCATTTGTCAAAATTTCTCCATTACCTGCAGTGTCTGCTAAACAGACTACGCCACTGGCAAAATATGACTTGCAGTAAATGCTCTCACAATGGCCATACTTATTTATGAATCCCAGCTACAACAAATTTATCACATAAGCCTTTTTTTTAAAACGTCTTACATTCTGCACCTACAGAGAAAGTGAAAGAATCCACACAATGGCAAGTAAATGTTTATGAAGTGAGTACTGGACTTCATAACAGTTTTTCACAGAGGCATTAGGAACACAGTTATAACAGCGCATGTGTGTGTGTGTGTGTGTGTGTGTGTGTGTGTGTGTGTGTGTGTGTGTGTGTGTATGTATGTATGTATGTATGTATGTATATAACAAGTGTTGAGCACAGATAGCATTTTAAATCAAAGACCTCACTTGTTTCTTACAAAGAAGCAGGCATTCTCACTTCTCCAATTTGTTCAAGGCTGATGAAGAAAACACACTGGCAGACAGTAACCACATTTGCAAAATAAAGCATACTACACTTGTCAAAAATAAATTCTTTACTAGGGAAATAAAACAAGTATTTACAAAACAAAAAGAATGCTGACTTAGACAGAAAATACATCAAAGTTACATGAAAATTCATGTTCTGGTTCTATTTGTCTGTGTGGGCTATGAGCAAATAGAATATAATATATTTATTGTTAGTCTAGCTATGCGAATACAATGGAGAATGGTTTTAAGGTATGTCCAAAGTAATAAACAGCTGCATAAAAGAAAAAAAGAGGGAGAGACAGATAATTATTTGGAAACATCAGAACCTTCAACTTTGTGTGCTTATTTTGTTATAAGGCTGCAAAAAAGTACTCATAACTCAGACTATGCAATAAATTGAAAAACAGAAAACTCTGATTAATATAGCATCTTTAGTTATTTAGCATTTACAAAGAAATTAAAATATGAAGTTTTCATTCCACCTTTGCCACCCTCTTTCAATAAAACTCAGTCATATTTACATAATATAGTAGGGGGTGTTTCAAAGCTGTTTGGTCTACACACACAAATTCTCTACTGCTATACGTATATGTATGTGTGTACGTGTAAACATATATATATATATATATATATATATATATATATATATATATATATATATATATATATACACACACACACATATATATATATATATATATATATATACACACACACACACACACATATACATACATATAGATATATATATATATATATATATATATATACACACACACACACACACACACACACACACACATTACATATGTGTATATACATACATACATACACACGCATATCTATACATACATACATACACACACGCGCACACACTACACAGGGGCCAGCATACTCACCCACTCACAAAGCGCAACACAATGCTAACCATGGAGCCATTACATGTCATTCATCCAGCAGCTTCTCTCCTCAGATTCTATTAGCTTTTTTTTTTTTCACTGATATAAAAATACATCTGTAGGGAAAAGTTTTCTTTTTTTCCTGATGTGAAAAAGTATCTGTAGTGAAAAGGGCATGGTGTATTTCTTTTGTTCTTTAAAAATTAAAGATAAAAAGGGTCAATATAAATGTAACATCTCAGATTTTGTAGGCAGCTGGAAGATACATGGGCAGAAGTATCAATTTTTGTTCTACTACCATTTAAAATGCATGATAAACACTTTCGTGTGTACTGCTTGTTAGCACCATAAGAGATATGGTTAACGTATTCTGTCAAATGCAGTTTGTTGACAGTTAGATGTCACACTTTTTTGAGTTATACTACAGTGTTAATGTCAATGTTGTGCAACTGTGGCGTGAGAAGTAAGGGAGGGCAGATGAAGGCCCTATATAAGCCGGGTGTAGGGGGACACAGTCCCTTGAATAAGGATGCAATATTTTGGTAATCACAAACTTAAACCTATAACATCTTTAGCCATGCTTCTTTAGTTGCGTTTCAGTACAATGCACCGTTTACCAGTCTGATTAAGTGGGACATATGGATTACATTTACATGCATATTATACACATACATGTATATATACAAACATACATATAAAGACAGTTCACAACATAATGTTACTTGGGAGGATAGGCAACTTCACTTAAAATGTCTTTTGAAAAAGATATTTAAAAAGCAAAGCACAAAGTAAGTCAGAGAGATATGCTCTCTCAACAGACAAGGCTGTACAAGACAGTGTTCCAAAATGGAAAAGTCAGAGAGAACTGCAGTGAAGAAGCGCTGTGGTTGGCATAATTGATAAGGTATTTACTTCACAGATACAAGTACATGGTTTGATTCTCGCCTTTGGTCACTGTCTGGTTATTGGCTGCACATATATACATTTAGGTCTGTAAACTGATTGCCTACCTATGAACCCTATGGATGTTCCAACAGCTCAAGGAAGTTGCTTGAAATTTCAAACTACAGCCTAAAGAGAGCTGTCTGCATAGTCAGCCAGGTTTATGCTCTTATGTGCAATGGAGTGAATTCACAAGAAGTTTGCCTCCCCACATGGGCTGAAATGTTTCGGACTGAAACAAAGATGTATTTTCTTTTTAAAATGTCAGAGTACCTCTGTTCCTATTAATGCAGACTTTCCAACAGTTGTTCAGGGCTTTGCTTAATCTACGTAAAAGATGATTTCTTTATTACCTGTAGGTTACTGAATGCCATTGCAACCAAAGTCCTGCCTCTTACATTTCAGTAATCTGACACCATATAAAAAAAACAATAAAACTGAGCACAACCAAAAGACCAGTGTAAATATACTAATACAAAAAAAAATGTAACTGCACAAACGGATGACTTAAAAAAAATTTTAGCGTGGTGTAACTTTTAATAGTTGGTTTAATTGTAAAAAAATGGCTTCTTCATGTGATTGAATGTTTTGTATTTTAAATGAGTATTTATTTAGAGCGTTTTTTTTCAAGCTTGTATATTTCTGAGAAAGTCTGATGAATAGTGACTATTAAAACATTACACTATGCTAAAAATGTTTTCTGAATCATCCCTTTGTGCAGTTCCAGGTTTTTTTTTTTTTTATTAGTGTATTTTACACTGGTCTTTTGGTTCTGCTCAGTTTTCTTGATTTTTGTTGGTGTACTGGCTGAGCTTCCTGATGGCCGGTGTTTCGGATGACGAATTGTTAAATTTAACTCTGCATCCCACTCCTACTTCACAAGGAAAGATACTAAACAATTTGGTAGTGTCAATGGCTGAGATGCAGAAATCTTAGTACAAAATTTCAAGATGGTTCTACTGTGGCTGTTAACCACTTTGGTGGGTTTCACAATTCCTCTGAAGGTGGGGAGGCAGTGTTTCAATTTCCATTAAGAAGAGATACTGTTTATAAGGATGTGGCTTTGGTGCTGGATACAAGCTACAATCTTCTGTTAGTACAGGACAGCCGGAGGTATAGCTGCTGTGATTCAATGTGTCTACTCTCTTGGATGAACTGAAGACGGGACTAAAAAGGTATCTTGCTTTGGTAGTGGAAAATAAGTACTTTGAACATTGTATCAAATTCAACATTGCACCAAAAGGGGCTAGATTTTTCAAAGTACTCCTTTCTTCAATGAACTAGTTTCCTTTTTTAACAATGCCGGCTTAGAGTTTTTAAAACTACTTATTAAAAACAACAATGGCATTTTATCTACATTAAGTACACTGCAAAAATTAGATAACACTTTGAAAGAACAGTTACAGATATGTGGTAAATTAGTGCCCAATTATGACAATGTCCTTGTGTCTATGGATAGACACGAGAAAACACTGATACAGTGTAAACAAAAGAAGGTGGTTCATGATTTAACAGTACATGAAATGATAACAGCTTACAAAATAGATTTCTCAGTAAAACAACAGGATAGTTCCTACAAGGATTTTGGTTTTAAACAACAACAACCATGATGGATGGGTCGGTACCGGTTCACAGAACACTTTCAATTCCCCTAATAGTACTGGGTCTTTAACACTGGCAAGTTTTCAGACAGGAAATGACAGTATGTATTTAAATAGCAAGGGGAAGAGTGGTGAAGGAGGTAATGGAGTCAAACCAAATAATGTTGATATTCCCCGAGCTTGCTCTCCCTCATTTCAGGATCTGTTAGTCAGCTTAATAACAACACTTGTATTCTATAAAAAAACTTCCAAGAGACAACGAACAGAAATTATTACACTCGGTGCAGAGGATCAAAACATTAACCCATTCATGGACAGTGAGTTCAAACATTACGATTTACAATTTTTCTGACTTTGTTGTCAATGATTTGCATCGTAAGTAGTTACAATTAAGTTTTAACTTTCTACCTAGTCAATGAGCAGATAAAACTAGAACACTGCTCGATTTAAAGTTTCTTTACTAGAAATGAACACGTAATAACAACAGAATAAAGCAGGGTCCAAGAGATCATACAATAAGAACAAAATGTATATGTGGTCAGCTCTTTCGCAACTGCTTCATCAGACCATTAAATAAACAATTGAGCTCAGTCAACTTAAATATAATTCATTAACGTATGTTAACGTAACAGAATGCAGAAGAGACAGCCCATTCAAAATAATTAAATACAATAAACTACAACACAAACCCTAAAGTACTATACAACCAAATATATAAGGTGTGTGTGTGTGTGTGTATGTATATATATATATATATATATATATATATATATATATATATATATATAAATAAATATATATATATATATATATATATATATATATATATATATATAAATAAATAAATATATATATATATATAAAATGTATGTATGTATATGTAGGGTCTATATTAGAACATCGAATATTTAACAGTTCGAATCACTAAAGGTAGACCTTTAGTGATCGAACAACTGTTAAAATATCGAATATTCGTAAAAAAAAAAAAAAAACAAAAAAAAACTAAAGGGTGTAGGGCAGGGGGGCAAGCCCCCTGCGCCCCCCACTACTTAAATATGCCAACTCCGAGACTGCACTACACTGAAGCAAATGGAAATCTCCCGTTAAGGAGATTTCCGTTTACCCATTCGATGTTCTGCACCTTCGCTATTCTATTATATATATGTGTGTGTGTGTGTGTGTGTGTGTGTGTGTCTACTAGAATATACACTAAAACATGATCTCTTGAACCCTGCTTTATTCCTTTATTACGTGTTCATTGCTGTTTATCTTTTAAACAACAGAATATTTGTCCTGGTTGGCGGTTATTTTGTCTGGACATTATTTTTTTACTAAAAAGTTAAACCTTAAATACATCATGCAAGACATACATACTAAAAAATGTTTAAGAAAACCTTCGGTTTTTAATCTATTTTACAACATACCATCAGAATTTTTGAGGATTTTTGTAAGAGGGACATAAGTTGTTGGAATAACAAAACTGTCAATCCGTTTTACAATCTCGACAAAGATGAATTTAAGGCACTGTCTGAACTTAGAGTGCAAAAAAGTTTGGGATTCATGAAAGTGGACAGGGAGGGGCGGTTGTTATTATGAATGTTCAAATGTACAATTCCATCATTCTGAAAGTGTTAAGTAATAAGGATGAATATGATGAGGTTTCTTTGTGTGACAATAAAAAAGTTACATTCACATAAATAGTTGTTTGTACGAACTTCTCATGGATAGTGACATCAGTGTCGAACTTTACAATTTTTTACTGGTAGGCAACCCTAGGATCAGGGTGCTCTTTCGAATACCTAAGATCCATAAGAGCACCACTGACCCCCCCCCCCCTTTTAGACTGATCATATCTGCTTCAGGCAGCACTACAGAAGGAATTTCCTTACATTTAGATCACATTTTCAATCCATTTGTCCAGCAGGAGGCGTCTCACATTTGAGATCCTTGTTTTTTTTTTAAATACTATAAGAACATTTCAACAGAATTTTTCCTAGGATCCCGATTTATTTAGTATGGTCACAGTAGATGTTGTATCATTATTTAATGCTATCCCTCAAGATGAGGGGTGTTGATTTTGTTAGGATTTTTTTAAACAAATATACCACTATAGATAATAATTCCATTAACATATATATTACTCTTTTAGAAATATTACTGGAAACAAATTATTTCATTTTTGATAATAGATATTATAAGCAATTATTTATAGTAAAGAATGAAGTCTTTGATCATTCAGATTTTTTAAAAGATCTCAATGATGGCATTATTTTTTTGAAAATTACAATGGGTGATCAATGACAAAAGCTTGTTTTTTGGATACTGAGTTAAGTTGGGACACAGTAGTACACAATTTTCTAAGTCAAATCCATCGTAAAAATACATTTTTTAATAGTTATGTTCATTATAAAAGTAACCATCCAAGTCGCATCAAGACGAACATCCCACGTGGTCAATTTATTTGAGCATCACGTATGACCATTTTAGATGATGACTCTGAAACTGAGGTACATTTCATAGCTCAGTTATTTGTAGCTATGGGTTACTCTTTAGATTCATTAAAGAACATGGCTATTGAAACTCGTAACAAAAGATTTCACAAATTGTCTCCTATATTACTGAAGGGATTTGATGATAAGAATGCAAATACGAATCATGTCAACATTAATACTGGATATGGTATCCTAGATATTGTATAGATGTGACAGCAGATAGTACCACTATCAGAAGTCTTACAGTCAATAACTGGAAAGTTATTATGGGCAAAGATGATTTAGCCCAGGTGTTGAGTGATACCCCACACTTTATTTATAAAAAATACATGGTAACAAACAATTGTTAGAATACGATAGCATGAAAATTTCACCAGTTCCTACTTCAGAAAGGTTTGGGACATTTAAATGTAACAGTTGCAATATTTGTAGGTTTATCCATGAAGGTCCTTACATATTCCTTGAACACATTACTTATAGCATTAGAATTCCTGGTAGAGTTAATTGGGTACTTAGTTATTATCGTAACCAAATTCGCAGTAGGAGAAGAGTCTAACTTCCAAGGGCTTCTCCTTCTGAAAAATGTTGTGAAAGGTACATGGGAAGTGTGTGTCTTGACAAGTGTGGAGAAGTAGTACAGATAATGGATTAGAAATCGGATTAAGGATTTCAGAAGCAAATTACTGCAACCAGATCTGGTGCAGGAGAAATGGCTCATTTCAATGCCGTTCTCCTGCCGAAATATGTTGGGAAATGTTCTTGGGAAGTATGTGTCTTGACAACTGTGTACTGCTGGTAGACAGAATGAGTTACAAACTGGATGCCGCTTTCGGAAGTGTGGCAAAACGATGTGGAATAAATAACCGGAAAAAGCAAATTATTTGAAGCACAAGTATGGTACAAAGGAGTACATGAGTTGTAAAGCAAACATCCTGAGAAGGAACAGCTTTGGCAGAAGGAGTGGCTAAGGTAACAAAAGGGGTGGGGCAAGTCAAGACACAACATAGCAATGATTTTGTAATAGCGAATGTAGTCATTTGATGACAAAAAGAGCAAAGAAAGAAAAGTTCCATCTCAGTTTCTTGGGCAATCTGCAGGTTTTAAAAGCGTGCAAGTTAGCATGAGATGACAATGGTGAAAGCTTAAGGCCGTTTTCTTGAAGCCTGATATTGAATGGATGGCTGTATTATAATTTACCAATGGCTATTGCTACAGTTAAATAAAACAAATTACTTTTGGAAATGGGTACATTGTACATTACATCCTGTGCTGATGTAGAACATTTTTTGGCAGGAGAACGGCTAGGAAATGAGATGCTTCTCTCACTGCGAATCTGATAATAAATATGCAAGTACTTTTAATTGTACTACAGCTGGTGTAGTATATATTTCTCTATGCTCAGGATGCCCTGCCTTTTATGTAGGAATGACTATGAGGAGCCTGAGCAAAAGAATTAAGGAACATGTCTATGCATAAAGGTCAAGGACGACAAGAATGCTTTATATAGACATTTTGTGACATGTCCCAAGTATAAAAAGTTTACTTTCACTATTTTAGATCTTGTGAAAGAAGGCAAGAGAGGAGGTAATTTTAAAAAACAGGTGGAAAAGAGAGAAACCGAGCAGAAGATTAGGTTAGCTGCCCACCATCCACCTGGTTTAAATGACAGTATTAATATAATAAACATTCACAGACTATCGAGTTTTTTTTTTATGGATTTTCGTTTATACTATACTTTATATTGATTTATTTTAATTGGTTTAATTGTATAAATGGCTTCTTCATGTGATTGGATGTTTAATATTTTAAATGGAGTATTTATTTACAGTGTTTTTTTAAGCTTGTATATTCCTGAGGAAGTCTCTGGATGAATAGCGACTATTAAACGTTACACTATGCCAAAAATGTTTTCTGAGTCATCCCTCTGTGTGAATCTGACACCATATCCTGTTTGGTTTCTACTGATCAGATCATAATAAAAATTTTTTTTTTTTCTTCATCAAAATCTCCCATTTGAGAGTTTTGTTAATAATAGGTTTCTTGACCAGCAAAAGTACAACACTTTGAGATGAACACTCCTCTATGTAGAATACACACACACATATATATATATATATATATATATATATATATATTTTTTTTTTGTATCGCTTAGCCCAGGTTGTGATTGAAAAGGTTCTGTTGACCAGTCTACTTACGAAATTATCAAAATGAAGCAAACACTCTCTTAGTTACACTAGTCTGTGTCCAGATAGACAATTTCTTAAACCAAATACAACATACACAAGTGAAACTGCAGCCACAGTACAAACACTAAAGTAGTATTTAACTTAGGCCATGCAGTTTATCTGAAAGCTACTTCCTATTTTCCATCATCCAGCCAGTTTTTCTGTTTATGTTTACCTTTAGTAATCTTTATGCAAATGCGGTATGAAGCCTCTCTCAAATTATATGAGTACGTGTTACCACAGCACATTACAAATTTTTTGTCTCTATTCCATCCATCTTGTATGGTGTCAGTATGTATTAACCTGTTCATCAAGAGATTTCTTTAAAATGTCTGCTGATACGTTTCCACATATGGAGATTTTAGTAGCCTTTCTAGGCTGCCAGCCACAATCACAAGGGATCCATCTATATTGGTATTAATTAACTGCAATGGACATGTAACAAATCTTAACCAGTGGACGTCTTGTTTTGGGTTAGACTCATAACTACCACTCAGCAATAATTTAATTGCAAACTGCTTTTCATAAGGAGCGTTCTAAATGGAGGCCAAATGATTATCAAATTATACCATCCATGTGTGCACTTTGCTAAACCTCCAGCAACCTAACTTTGTAAAGGTACCAGGCCAAGCTATGGCCTACAGAGCAGCTCAGCATATCATTGGGCAAGTGGAAAATGACAAAGTGAATTACATAAATAAATGCTTCTTATTTGGTTGCTGGTAATTGGAGTAGTCCGTAGACTCTTTTAAACTACAATCGGGGCCAAGGTACAAAAACAAGTTATGAAACACAACAGAGAAACAGGTGAAATGCAAAAAGCAGACTTTTACAAAATACATTAAGTATAGAAAAAAAGTATATACCTAAAACTTAATATTTACTATCATATGTCTTTTTAACAGTAACGTCCCAAACATAATGCAAAATAACACAATCACAAGAGTTTGTTTACAGATATAAGATAAGCATACCACAGCATGGATTACTTAAGTTAATAATAAAACCACATGCACAATCATGAGCATTCTTTCTGTAAAGAACTTGTCAGAAATGTGCTACTCCTCAGCCTCTTATGTAGAAAAGAAGTGAGTGAGAAATTACAAATATATGAAGATAAGGGGGAGGGATACATAAGGGTAATAAGAGTGGAATTACAGTATATAGAACGGCAAAGGGGTAGCTTAGAGAAGCAGAACTATATTAAAACAGCATCTCTAATGCCAGTACGTATGTTTTGTTGAAGCAAGAGGGAATGAAGTGACTTCCTGAATGAGATAAGGTTATCTGCCAACATCATGGGTTCAAACAGAACATTCTAGCAAGTTGCAGCATGACAAAAGAAAGATCTGGAACAGAGGACTGAACTGGAGTTTCAGACAGATTAGCTGGAGGTTCTAATACAAATTTTATTGAGCAAAGGGAGGCAGTGTTTTTGTTAAAGAAGTTTCTGTATAAGAGCAGTAGACTAGCCTTGTCACTGACTGGTAGCTATTTTTTGTTTGGTGAGAGTGATGCAATGGTGTCCAAATCAACCGGAAAGGTTAAATAAAGCAAAGGATTTAATTTTCAGCTTTTTGCAGCTGGGTGGTAGTGTACAATGAGCCCAGGGCTTTTACAGGCAATCAGTATTCAAGTCTGAGTAGAACCATCATTTATGGCTATAGCTCAGCAACCACTAAAGTAAGAAGATAAGAGATCCTGCAACAGGGCCTAATTTGATTTTTTTGAGTTTGGGATTCAACATGTTTATGAAAGGACACCTCCTGGACAAAAAGAAGTTCTAAATATCTTTTTCAAACACATGAGGGAGAGGAGACCCTATAGGGTCTGTAATGGTTAACAATGTATGGGCAATTAAGCTTTTCATGAGTGTCAAATAGTATCAGTGAAATTTATGAGTATTTACAATTAGTGTAGTTTTATGGAGTCAGTTTCAGAGAGCTATGACATTAGCCTGAAGTTCTTTCTGTAGGCAGGAAACAGATCTATTCCCTTTAAGGAGAATATCATCATCAGCATAGAGGATACAGTTGGTATGAGTGAGATCCCATGGTTAAGAAAGAGTAAAAAAAGAGCTTTGAGAAACCCACCCTTTGCTGCTAGATCCTCAGACCCTGCAATTGCTGAAGCATGCAGAATGTAGTGTCTACCATAAAGACGGATTCTCAGCAACAGTCTGTCTGCAATACTAAGCCATACGTGAAGTTGAGTGATGCAACACCTCAGAAGCAAATCTTCTCTGATTCTGGTGGCAGGTGGGTAGGTGGGGTTAAGTACGAGCAACCAGTACTAAGCTGCACAATACCTGTGCCTGACTACATGCATTTGTTTTAAGTGCGAAGCACATTTTCCAAACATTACTTACTGCATCCTTGAGGTCATGGTCATCAGTAGACTTTTGCCCTCCCTTTGGTCAAACCCTCGTTGGTCAGGTCTGACCATAAGCTAATCACCCTTGCCATCCACATCCCTTCCCCACCTCCCAGTAAGGAAACCTCTGTAAAAAACTTCTCCAAAGCCAACTTAATGCTACTCAAGTAAGAAGTGACAAACTTCATGACACCCATTCAGATGAGAACTGAAAGTTTGACTGCTGAATCCTACACTAAGGCACTGTACGAGCACATCCACTCGTGCATGAATCATGCCATCCCAAATAGAACCAAAATGCTCTCCTCCAAAAAAAGGAAGCCAATCTGGTGGTCCCCTGCCATGAACAAACTTTACAACAAAAGGAAGAAACTTTTGCAGAAAAGAGGAAAATCCCAGGATGCAAAAAAACTCCCTTACCAGCCTCAATAAGAAGCTGAGATCCCTCATAAAATCCTCCAAAGCTAGTTACGAAAATAAAATTGCCAAAGATTCCAAAGACAAACACAAGGCATTCTATAGCTATGTCAAGAACCTAAATTGCAATGCTCAGATCTACTCTGAGCTACAACAGAATGGCATTACATATACTGATCCCAAGGATATTGCCAATATCCTGGTAGATCGATTCAGTGCCAACTTCACCCCCCCCTCTCATCCCCATCTCAATACTGAAAGATTGCCAAATTGCCAAATTCTGGTAATAATGGCCACACAGGTAAAAACCTCACTCTCCAAAGCTAAGAATACAGCATCCATGGGACCAGATGACATCCCGGGCTGTGTACTACATGAACTACAAAATGAACTGGCACCTTACCTAAGTGTCATATTTAATCATAGCCTCACCTCAGGCTTCATGCTCACTAAGTGGCGCACAGCTATCACTCCACAAGGGGGGATCCATCTTGGATCCTGGGAACTACTGCCCCATCAGTCTGACGAGCCTGATCTGCAAGGTCATGGAACGTACTATCATGGAACTTATAAACAAAGACATTGGCAACCTTCAAACACTGGACCCCACCCAGTTTGGGTTAGTGAAGGGCCGATCTTGTCTCCTGAACCTGATTGACTTCTTCTGATTGACTTCTTCGAATCAGTCGCCAGAGCTGTGGACTAGGGTAAGGTGGTCCACGCAGCCTATATGGACCTTGCCAAGGCCTTAGACACCATCCCCCACTCTGGAATCACAGATAAACTTACTAAACTGGGCATTAATCCCTACATCACTCGATGGGTTGCCAAATGGCTTACTGAACAGAACCCACACTGTAAAAGTAGCTGACTCCAAATCCAGCTCCAGACAAGTAACATGTGGAGTGCCTCAGGGTTCAGTCCTGGGACCGCTCTTGTTTGGCATCTACTTCTCTGAAGTACAGGCTAACACTAAAGGACACTGGCTAACAAAGTTCGCAGGTGACTGCAAACTGGGAGCCATTACTTAAACCCCAAATGATGTGGATATTCTACAAAAGGGCCTTACAGAAACAGATGCTTGGTGCCAGAGCCATGGGCTCAAGCTCAATACCAAGAATTGTACAGTTATCCCCTTTGGGAAAAAACATGTACCCGTGAATTACCACACAGGTGGCAGTACACTAAATACAGAAAGTGTGATAAGAGACTTAGGGACACAGGTGGACAGTGGTCTCATCTTCGATAACCACATCGCCACAACAGTCAGGAAATCCTTCTATGTGGCACACTCATCACTAAGGGCTTTTCATCCAGAAAAAAGGAGGTCATTGTCCCACTGTACTCATCCCTCATTAGACCCATTATAAAATACAATGCCCCATTTGGTATGTACCTCTCAAGACATTTGCAACAACTGGAAAGGCCGCAGAAATACCTCACTAAAAGAATCACAGGCCTAAAGCAGATGCCCTATGCTGACAGTCTAAAAAAACTCCAGCTACACTCTGTCGCATATCGTCTACTCAGAGGAGATCTCTGCTTAACATACAAGGCCATGTCAAACTCAGAGCTGTTGGACAAGCTACACTTAAAAAAAATCCCAATCCCTCAGAGCCACACGCTCCAGGGATCTAAACCTTGTCATCACAATGAACAAAACATGCTGAAGGGATAGGCTCCTGACCCAGAGACTCCCCAGACTCTGGAATAGACTGCCCATAAATGTCAAGCAGAGCGCCTCTTTGGCCCTCTTCAAAAGGAACCTTGACAATTGGATGGGAGATAGGAAATTCACTCCAGGGATCACGTCAGTCGCCCTGTTAGACAGGGGTCCAGGAAAGTAAATATTGTGGGAAGAAATAGCGAGAGAATTGTTATGGCTAGGCTTATATAGGCCCTAGGGCCAATAGCCTAGTACCAACCTATGAACCTATAAGTATATTGTAGTTAATTCCTGCAAAAAAAAAGCACGAGTTAAGATTTTGTTTCCTCTAACTTCTTTATTCCACCTACATCCTGATCAAAGCAACAAAATGCTTTGCTTGCACTCTCAATGAATGAATAACCTCAGTCTTAGCCATCTTACACTTCATTATATCACCATTCCAGTTACTTCCAATACACTCTCTCATACTCTCCCATTTGTGTTAGTACTGTATACTGCTATAATTTGTAAATCCTTCAATTCACACTTTTATAAAATAGTATTAGAACAGTTTTATGTACATAAACTTCATGATAGCCAGACTTCACAATAAGTTATACACCATCTGAGAAGCCTAGTAACATCCAACTGCAAGCAAATGCATTTTTTCTTGAAAATACACACAAACTGCATAGCACTGACTAAACTGGAGCAAGTACATGCAATTACTACAAAAAAAAAAAAAAAAAACAGAAGACTTAACAAGGAAGCAGACCAGGGATGAATGCCTATCAGGAATGAAATAACGCTAACGTGACAGTATGGCAGTTTAACAGCAGCACAGTACTTTCCAATCTGTAGCTACCATACAGCTCCAGCGCTGGGACAGCGCAACTGCAAAAAGACACAGCATTTCAGTGCTCAAAAGTCATTCTAGCAACCACTCAAATAAAAATGACAGTAAAAAGGTAAAGCATGACCAAAACTAGTTTGCAATGGAAAAGACCTTAGACTGCACATATATAAAATAAGCCAAAACAGGTTAAAGTGCACATTACAGGGCACAACCACATAATTTGTAGCTTGCCTACTGCTAGTCAATTTAATGCTATTTATTTATATGTAAAAAGCAGCTGGGTTTAAAGAAGAGTGACATTACATTTAGTGGAAAACACATACGGTCATTTCAATATATACATATAAAATGTCTCTCTTGCTGTGGAAAATACATATGAGGCAGAGACAGAGATCAAGAAAATCAGCACAGGCCTTTTTTTTTTGGGGGGGGGCAGCATTCACAGTTTAAAACCTGTGCTACAGGGAAATTAACTTAATCACTATTTAAATCAGTTGGGAAACCAAGCTGTAAAATTCTTAACAGAGATCTTACAACAAAAGATAAGCTACAACAAAGCTCTAGATTAAATTTAAAAAGAAAAGGGGTGCAGTCCATTTTCAACTATACCATGACTGTCATTAAAACACCCACTACTTAAAAAAACAGACAGGTGTATAGTTAACATGGCATTTCCATACTACTGTATGCTAAACATACCTTCCTGAAGTCTGCTTGAGTCACTGTTAGCTTATCATGCCTGTGAACTTATTAGAAAGTAAATACAGATGAGCAATCATGTCCGCACATGCAATGGAAGTGACAGAATGTGTCATTTGTCTGGTAAGAAACGGTCTGCTGCTGTTCCTTTAAATGCTTGGAAATTACAAATTATTAATTTTACATCTCTTGAGCCCAAGATGGAACTGAAAGTAAACAGAATGGAGCTTAACTGCAAGAGTCACATAAAGGACAATATATTTGCACCCTAAACTACTAAACAGCAGCAATGGGTTTCTCATGTCTGGTATTAGCCACTATCAGAAGAGTTTGGACTGCAGCTAAATCAAAGCAACTGTCACAATGAATACAAAAAAAGTACAATTCTTCTCAGTCTTTACAAAGATCAAAGTTTTTGTTAAGAATTTTTCTATAAAAATGTGAAAAAAATAATGAAAGGATGTCCTCCCCCAAAGTTTCTAACTTCTGTAAAGCCAGTTACTGGCATCAGGGTTGTTGTTAAGTAGATCTTGAAGTGGGCAATCCCAAATGGATTTGCTACCTTCGTAAAGGAAAGATTCTTCTGCGAGGCCATTTAACTAAATCCATTTCTCAAGTATGTGCGTGAGAGACCAGGAAATACAAGATAAAGAAAAGTACCACCACACCAATGGAAATGTAACACAGGAGTTTCCGGTTGTCTCTTCCTGATTTCACCATACCAGAAAACCTCTTCACACTGCCTGTCAACAATCCAGTGACACTCGAGAAATCAGAGTCCTATAAAGAAATACAAATCGATATTAGCAGCCAGTCACCTTCATTAAATCTTATTTTTATATATTACTCTTCTGCATGAAGACAAAGACTACATTTATTCAAAATTTAGGGATTTAAAAACAATACACTTTATGAAAAATGGTATGCTGGTATAAAAAAATGAAAAGCAAAGTGGCTCTCTACAGTTCACAAAGCAGAATGAACAACTGGTAACGAAGTTTAGTTTGGATGCAGTCTGTTGGAAAGTAGTCATTTTATATTGAAGAAGCTTTACGATCGTGCACATTCTTCTGCAAAGGTTGTTGAGACAAGTATTTTTTGTAAAGTAGCTTGAGTAAATTATTATACCTACAGGTCTGTTTCTTTAAAGCTAGTATGATATTTATTCCATACATCACTTTACCTCACCTGAATCATCAGTATAAGCAACATATTATATAAGCAGAAAAACTGGCCAGTTGAATACTGTCAAAACAGAAAAAAAGAAATTATTTGACTATACAAAGCAGCCTTTTCCCTGGTCACAAAACTGTGTTCTATAGACTCTCCTACATGCATCAATAAAACTTCTGATGTAATCAAAGATAAAAAAATAGAGGACAAAAGGACAAGAAGGTAAACTTACAAAACATTAACTTTGACAGTGAAGATGCTTGGTTAAAATATTATTCTGCTTTGTTAACCAAGTAAACCCACCAGGCAGAAGCCCCTTATTTCTAAAGTGGTATTATGACATAAAGGGCAATGTCTGGTTAAGTTACTCACTCTGAGGTGCACAGCATACAAAAGGTAAGAGGAAGTCAAACTTTTACTTCAGCAACACTTTCTTTGGGAACAATATTTTCTGATAAACCATGGCAGCTGCTGGATGTGATTATTCTAGAATCATCTGAAGAAGCATTTAGTTTAACAAACAAAGCAAACTGAAACTAATGCACTGACTTCTATACATGTCCAACAACTTGCAATTTGTTGCCCTAACAAACATGTACAATGTGGTCACAATCAGTAACACACTTCTGCATGCAACAAACAGTACTAGGGGCAAGCGTGTGTGTGTGTGTGTGTGTGTGTGTGTGTGTGTGTGTGTGTGTGTGTGTGTGTGTGTGTGTGTCTTATGCACTAGCCTTATAGGTTCATAGGCAGGTACTAGGCTATCGGCCCTGGGGCCAATACAAGCCCAGCCAAAATGGTACCCTGGCTTTTGCCATCCAAGAAAATTATTTTCCTGTGCCACTGTCGAGCAGAGCCACAGAGGTGATCCCCGGGGCGAATTTCCTATTTCCCATCCAATGATCAAGATTTTTCTTGAAGAGTGCTAATGAGGAGCTTTGTTTGATATAAATAGGTAGTTTATTCCAGAGTATGGGAAGTCTCTGGGACAGGAATCCATTCCTCCAGCATGTTATGTTTATTGTGGTGACAAGGTTTAGGTCCCTAGAGCGTGTAGCTCATAGGGAATTGGGATTTCTTTAAGTGGAGCATGTCCAACAGCTCTGGGTTTGACATAGCTTTGTATGTTAGACAGAGATCACCTCTGAGTAGGCGATATGAGACGGAGTAAAGCTGGAATTTTTTGAGACGGTCTGCATTGGGCATCTGTTTGAGGCCGATAATCCTCTCTGTGAGGTATTTCTGCGGCCTTTCCAGTTGTTGTAGATGTCTTGTGAGGTACATACCAAAAAGGGCGTTGTACTCTATAATGGGTCTAATGAGTGATAAGTAGCGGGGAACAATGACCTCTTTTTCCGGATGAAAAACCTTTTGTGATGAGGTGTGCCACGTAGAAGGATTTCATGACTACTGTGGCAATGTGATTATCAAAGGAGCGACTACTGTCCACCTGTGTCCCAAGGTCTCTTATCACACTTTTGGTGTTAAGTATACTACTGCCTATGTTGTAGTTCATGGGTACAGAGTTTTTACCAGAGAGGATGACAATGCACTTTTTGGCATTGAGCTTGAGGCCATGGCTTTGACACCAGGCATCTGTCTTAGTGAGGCCCTTTTGTAGGATGTCCACATCGTTAGGAGTTTCGATTATGGCTCCTAGTTTGCAGTCATCTGCGAACTTCGTTAGCCAAAGAACTTTTGTGTTAGCCTGTACTTCAGAGAAGTAGATACAAACAGGACAGGACCCAGGACTGAACCCTGTGGTACTCCACTTCTCACTGGTTTGAACTCGGATTTGGCGTCTGCTACTTTCACAGTGTGAGTTCTGTCAGTGAGCCAGTTGGCAACCCATCTTGTGACATAGGGATTTATACCTAGTTTAGTGAGTTTATCTATAATTCTAGAGTGGGGGATGATGTCGAAAGCCTTGGCAAGATCTAGATAGGCGTGTGAACCACCTTACCCTTGTCTACGGCTTTGGTGACTGCTTCAAAGAAGTCTATCAGGTTTAGGAGACATGATCTGCCTTTTACAAACCCGAACTGGGTGGGGTCCAGAGTTTGGGGATTACCAATGTCTTTCTTTAGAAGTTCCATGATGATACTTTCCATGGCCTTGCAGATCAGGCTAATGGGGCAGTAGTTCCTGGGGTCCGTGGTGGCTCCCCCCTTGTGGAGTGGGATAACCGCCACTGTGCGCCATTCAGCAGGCACAAAGCCTGAGGTGAGGCTATGATTGATCATGGTACTTAGGTGGGGTGCCAGTTCGTTCTGTAGTTCGTGTAGAATGCAGCCTGGGATGGTGTCTGGTCCCATGGATGCTGTGTTTTTGGCTTTGGAGAGTGTGGTTTTTACCTGTGCAGCCGTGATTACAGGAACTTTGCATTCTTCCGGTATAGAGATGGGCTCTTTAGGGGGTGAGAGGGGGGTAAAATTAGCACTAAACCTATCTGCCAGGATGTTGGCAATATCAGTTGGGTCTGTATATTTAGTGCCATTGTGCTGTAACTCAGAGCAGATCTGAGTGTTGCCATTGAGATTCTTGACATAGCTATAGATTGCTTTGTGGTTGTCTTTAGAATCAGTGGCGCTTTTGTTTTCGTAACTAGCTTTGGAGGATTTTATCAAGGATGGCAGCTTCTTATTGAGGCTGACCAGGGAGCTCCTCCACTCATGGGATTTTACTCTCTTTTGCAACAGTTTCTTCCTTCTGTTGTACAGTTTTTTTATGGCAGGGGATCACCAGATTGGCTTCCTTTTTTGGAGGATAGTGTCTTGGTTCTGTTTGGGATAGCACAATCCATGCACTCATGGAAGTGCTTGTAAAGTGCAATTGTGTAGGATTCAGTAGTCGTAACTGTATTGTCCATCTGCATGGGGGTCATGAAGTTCACCACTTCTGTTTTAAGAAGCATGAAGTTGGCTTTGGAGAAATGTTTTACCATGGTTTCCTTAATGGGAGGTGGGGGCAGGATGTGGATATCTAGGGTAATTAGCTTATGGTCGGATCAGACCAATGAGGTGTTGACTTCAGGTGTGGAACACCGGTCACTCATGTTGATAATGACTAGATCTAAGATATTGCTGCCCCTGGTGGGGGTGTGGATAAG
Organism: Protopterus annectens; assembly: GCF_019279795.1. Lineage (NCBI taxonomy): Eukaryota > Metazoa > Chordata > Ceratodontiformes > Protopteridae > Protopterus > Protopterus annectens. The sequence goes on from NC_056743.1 coordinate 240,210,525, forward strand.
TTGATCCAGGGCATTGGAGTTTATGAATTCCAGAAAGCATTGAGCAAAGGAGTTAATAGGGGAGTAGTTTTCCCAGTTAATGGTGGGGTAGTTGAAATCGCCCATTATTAGGGTGTTTGGTTGAACCCTAATATTTTCCAGTACATCAAGAAAAGAGGAGTGGGAATCCTGGGGCACGGTGGGTGATCTGTAGCAAGCTACAATTTGGATTGCAGTTTTGCCCAGAGTTAGTTGCACTTGGATAACCTCGGCTGCATTATGCTGAGCAACTAGCCTGGAGGTGTGGATATCCTTAATGAATATGGACACACCTCTGCCTTTGGTGTTCCGGTCCAGGTTACATGGCCAAAAAGTTTGGTATGAGTTATAACCTGGTAGTGCAGGGGTGCTCTCTGGAGCCTTGAACCAGGTCTCAGTCACTGCACAGATAGCGATGTTCTCCATTTTAAGGAGTGCCTCGAGTGAGTGCATTTTGAGATTTAGACTTCTAGCATTGAGTAGCATCACCCTCAGTTTTTGCTTGCCTGTTCCTGTTACGGTGGTGAATTTGTCATTGGAACCTTGCCTAAAAAAGGCACTATAGGGGCGGCAAGAACCTTAATGCTAGATCTTTGTTGTCCCTCTCCCTGTCTATCTCAGTAACTGGGATATCCACCTTGAGGATTCGAGACAGTAATATCTTCTGTACAGTTCTCGAATGAGAAGTCTTTGCCTCTCACCTTCTGAGAGTTGGCAACAGAGACCACCAGCAAGCAAGGAGCCTTCTACATCACCTTTCACAAGGTGGCATTTGTCACCTTGCACAAAGGCAGGTCAGTTGACCCAGCAGTAGTGCTGTGCTTGTTGCCTTATATCTGCCTGCACCACAGCTGATGCTGCAGAAAAAGAAAATATATTGAGAAGAAAAAAATCCAAAAGTAAAAAAGAAAGAAAAATCAAGTGCTACAAATTTAATAGCTTAATTAAGCAAGTTACATTTCAACAAATAACCACATCACTGCCAGCAATACACTACAATTATCCTGCTACTGGAAGAAGTTGCCCCTCCTCCTCTCACAGGGAAATCTCATGATGCACAGAAAAAGAAAACGTTAATAAGAACAGCATATCCATGACAACAGAAGACAACTACAATTATGGGTGCTAAACCCACCATATAGTGCCAGTCGAAGATCAGAATGCTTACAATAAAAAAGGTGGATCCTTTTCCCAAATCTTCTTTCCCCTTCCAACAGAGGTCTGTGCCTGTACTGTTCACCAAAGTGGGTGATGCCAGTAGCATCATACTTTCCTGGCATTCTGATAGCAAGCATATACTTTATGCGGCCCTGTTTACCAAACGTTGTCCCCACTGGTACCAGTGGATTATGTGCAGGAAAATTTTACACTCTCCACTTAAGTAGGTAGGTGAGAGCAGTGAGACAGTTGGAGCCTGCTGAGGCCACAGAGTCTAATCCAGGAGACAAATGGTAGCTATGTGCAATGCCCATCAACAGTAGTATGATGAAAAGGGGCAGTAGCAAAGGCCAAGCTTCACACATACACATATTATACAAGACCTTCCAGCCTATAAATGAGCAGAAAGAGACCCCAGTGGCACTGAGAAAGGGTGGTAATGCATCACATTACTGGCATGATTTATTGAACAAGAAACTATAAAACACAAGTGGTCACAGGGATTACAAGATGCCTAGACATATAAAATCTTTAATGATACATGCACAGAGAGTTATTGCAAATCTTTACAAGTACTTAATAGTGCTTACCTACCAAACAATTGAGGGCTACACATGATTAGACTGGTGTAAATTTGTCTACCCATCCAGTCATCAAGAATAGCTTTAAAGGAACTCAAAGTAGTACTTTGTTTGACCTGCAGTGACACCCTATTCCACAATGGCTAGAAATATAATAACACATCCCTCCAGAATCTTCTTTGTTTGTTTGTGTAGATTTAGGTGCCTCGTAGGGGTGTTTGTAGAGCCGCAAGTGTTCTAAAAAACAAGAGGTCATATAGAATTAGGATCTTTATAGCTCAAAGGCAGAGTCATAGGGCTCCATGAAGCAGCTCGTAGGCTACCAAGTAAAAGGAGAGTCATGCTAATAAAGACAGTTGAAGGAAGCAAGACTTTTAATTTTCTTGGCTAGAAATCTCCAGGGCCTTTCAGGCTGAATTATTTACTTGGATTTTTACATACTAAAGGCAGCACTGTATTCCTTGATAGGTATGATAAGAGATTTCCCTGTGTGATACCTTAAACCACTTGTAATAGAGGCCCATGGGATATATGCAAATGGCCCCTTAAGAACATCATGTGTTTCAGCTGTATAGCTTCTGAATGTCCATGACTTTTTACTTTTTTTTTTTCAAGTCTTTATGGACAGATTCAGGTCAGTAAAGCCAAAGCCCACTAGCTGTGGATGCACATTTTTGCCTTCTTATGACCTCATCAGCAGAGTATAAGTGGACTGTTTGGATATACTCTAGAAACACCTGGTCTTTAAACCCAGCTGATGTCCATAACCATAACTTTTTGGTTTACTTGTCAATTGGGATATTTTACAGACACATTAAAAACACAGACCGCAAACATATCCTTGAGAAGTGTACAGCTCATAAGGCCTTCTGGGACCAAGTATAGCAGGGACTGGTATAGAACATCAATGCACTGGATGGCTGTAACAGGACAACAACAAAAGTGCATAGCAGGATCAAAGATATGCTGCTATACTCCTGGATCAAGTCAAAGACAGGCTTGGGTGGACCACTGGGATTAGGCCACCAACACAGACATATCTTATAGGAATGCCTGGCACCCCTCAAAGACGAAAAATAAAGAACCTTAACACTGGTGTTGACTACCCAAGTATCTGTAGAGTATGACCCAAATAAGTTGCAGCTTATGCAAATTCTGTACAACAGTGACTTGCATGTCTGAATGGTATACTCTGGCAAACACATACGCATTTATATCATTCAGAGTAATCAGAGTTGCAAAAGCAACAAAGCTGTATGTGCCCATAGGTTACTTACAAGATTTGCATGTAGCAATCAGTGTGCCACACAATGGAGAATTCACAAATATAATATACTACTGGCAAACGTATGTTACCTATATGCATTCATAGTTTCCAAAAAACAGATCAGCACATACTTGATGTTAGTGGGTTACACCAGTTTACTTGCAGCACTTGTTGTAGTACATAACTGCTCCACAACAGCGGAGCTCTTTCTTTCACCATAAAATCTTTTAGAAACACCATCTCCAACTTTTTTCATAACTTGATACCAAGTAGTATCCGATTACTTCTAGTAGTACCTTAACTTGAGCTTGATTCACAATACCACACCAGACAAAACCTGGACTGTAAAAGCTCAGTTCTCTACACAACTCATTCAATGCCTTCAATTTCAAACTCTGCACTGTAGTTTTGTGAGAATGGCATACAATTCCCAACTGCTCGTCATAAGTATACTTAAAGCATTATATTGTTTGAAAAGCAGGCTAAAGTTGCAACTTCAAAAACTATTTCTGATTCACTGCACAAGATAATTATACAAATATAATAAACATACATACATAAATAGTTTTGGCTCACTTCTGTAAAGCAAAACCTTCTAAGGGTGGATGCTGCACTCCTGAGTGTGTCATCTTTTGGAAGGGAGGTTAAACTAAGGCCCCATCTCCTTAAGTAAGTGATAGCTGATGCGAATGTAAAAGATCCCACGGCACCTATCAAAAACAGGAGAGAAAGTTTCCCAATGCGCCAGCCAAATTTCCCCTAAGAGTACAAATACCACCTCAGGTGTCCCCTGAAAAAGAAGCTACTAGCCTAGTGAGACTAACCTGGTCAACAAAAAGGATAAATAAATAAAAACAAATTCTACTGTTCATAAAGGTAGCATTATTTCACAGCTCTATTCCAGGTAACTATGTATGCACCTTTAACGTCATAAGTCTGTTGAGATCATTTTCCTTACATTTCATATTAATAATCTGTTTTAGACCTATGGGTCAGAGGTATGAAGCCCTTACTACAACCCAGAAGAACCAGGTTCACTTAGCAGCATAAGTGGTGAAGGGGCCAGGGTGGACAGTGGTGTGTCTGTGTGTGTGTGGCCAATATCAGCTTACTTATCTTGGGGGGGGGGGCAGATGAGACACACTCCAGTAGCAGAATTAAGAGCCTGGGGATCTCCATGCTGGAAAAGAAGTGTGCCATTTGTTGGGAGGTCAGACATGCACCTCCTGAAGGCAACAACTGCGAAGCTTGCAAGGCTAATGTGGGATAGTATGTGCTACAGGCACAGTCCCTGGCAGCAGCATGACCCTTCACCAACACCCTTAATCTCCTCAATAGCTCCAAACATGGGTTGGGTTGAGCCCAGAGGAGGCTAAGGCAGGTCCAGTAGACCCTGTGAATGAAGAGAGGAGCTGGTGGCAGCTGTTGGTCAGCTAAGTGGAGAACAAATAATTTGCTTTATCCTACTTTATATTAAACTTGATCATATTAAAATATCATTGGTTGCATTCCTCCATGATAGCTCTCTGAAATGTCACACAAAATAAGTATATCACTCCTTGTAGTTCTGAAAAATCCAACAGACTACAGGAAGATAACAGGTTTTTCATATTATCTGATGAAATTTATAAACAAATGTTTATACTCTACTCATTCATTTTTTTGGAATAACGGACTTTATCTTTAATAAGGTCTTGGGAATTCCACAGCCTTTTATGGCAGCCAGTGGACACAAGGCTTTGAAACTCATTCTGGACAAAGTGTTTGTCCACAACAGACTGAACAGACTCACTCATCAGCCAGTGGACACAAAGCTTTGAAACTCATTCTGGACAAAGTGTTTGTCCACTGCAGACTGAACAGACTCACTCACCCAGTATGCGCACACCTAGTGGTAATTTCAAAAATTGTCAGTCATTCTCATACACGTCTTTGGGAAGTAGGGAAACTAGACCACTTGTAACAAAAACATATACAAAAGGAGGATGACAAAGAAATGCCCCCCTTCTGAAAACCAAACTGGTGGGCTTTCAAAGTCTGCACTGCAATCTTGTCAGGAGGCATACAATTCCCAACTGCCTGTCATTGTATAAAAAGCAGACTAAATTTACAACTTCAAAAACAATTTCTGATTCACTGCACAAAATAAGTACACAAATACAATAAATACACATGTACATAAATAAAGAATAGCTTTGGCTCATTTCTGTAAAGCACAACCTTCTAAAGGGGGATTTGCTGCACTCCTGAGTGTGTCGTCCTTTGTTAATGAGGATAAACCAAGGCCCCATCTTTTCAAGTTAAGTGACAGCTGATGCGAATATAAAAGATCCCACAGCACCCATCCTTTTTGATGATTTTTAGTAAAGGAAGTTCTCCAATGCCCTGGCCAAATTTCCCCTAAGAGTATAAATACCACTTCTGGGTGCTTCCATACCTTGACAACTGGCTCCTCACGCCTCCCACCAGGCATCTACTGACAGGCACCAGGAAATACCTGTTCCATTAACGTCTACATCTGGGCATCACAGTTAACTACCACCTAGGGTCTCGCCTGAAAAAGAAGCTACTAGCTTAGTGAGACTAACCTGATCAACAAAAAGGATAAATAAATAAAAATAAATTCTACTGTTTTAGCATTCAGCAATTAACATGTTTTAGCCATTTGTTAAGGTGCAATTGAGAACACACTGTTCAGTTAACAGTTTTGAATTCACTTATCTGCTTTGCACTGCTCAATGTTACTCGTACTGAGAAAGCAGAACTGCTTGGATTACTTCTCTTACAGTACAATTAAGAAAAAAGATTTGAATTACAAATGCACTTCTTCACCACACTGTTTTCATGAAGTTCCTTAGTAAACTTGGTATGCAGTTCTACTGTGCAATTTCAACATCCATCGCTTTGCTAGACAGCTGTTCCGAAATTCCAGTAATGAACCACTTGCCAAAGTTCAACAGCAATTGTAAGAATACAACCATTTCACGTGCAACGTTTTAGTGTTCATTACGGAAACATTTCTATAGACAGAGTTGGGTTTATCATGCAACACTTTAGCACTTGTTTAAGCTAACATTTCTTTAGGCACATTGAGTTTTTCTTTCCCCTGATTTTACTACATTAAATGTAGTTTCATCAAGCTTCATTTTACAAGGCAGTAAATCCAAACACTGTATTAACTAACATAACCATTTTCATACCACAACTGTTCATCAATGCTTACTGCAGCATAAATTCACCTTTACCCAAACTAGACAAGAGTGTTGTAACATGTCTCTCTCTCTCTCTTTATGGTGGTGTTAAATCCCACAACCCAATTTGTAAACATCTTCCATACATTTTCATCATGCTAAGCAGCAGAAATCTAATTCTCCCAAACTTTACCAAGATGTTGTATACTGGAGGTCATTAGCTTAAACAGAAGATGCAGATAAACTACATTCAACATTTCCCAAGCCAAAATGGTAAGTAGACTATTTTTTCATGCACAACTGTCTCCCTTTTATTACACACTGAAAAGAAAGCTAAATCTCTATACTGTTTAAAACTTACTCAGCAAAGAAAACAAAACTTTCACCAATAACAGTTTTAGAATGTACAGATAAGCTCAGGCCTGATAACTCTGCCCATGGCATTCATCAGTTTTCTTGCAGTGGAACTCCTCCCCCCTCTACTTCTTCACTCAGCTCGTTTTTAGTCTAGATTCGTTAAATATGAATGTGGACTCTTATCCTCCCCTTACACCCTAGGCCTCCTGCCATCATGACTCTGTTAAAACACTGTACTGCAGGCTGCCTCTAACCACCGCTATCAGACAAGTCCTCCACACATAAAAGCTACTGCACAAAACTGCAAAACAATAAATCTACTTCAGTACCTCTTCTGTGTTTTTTCAGTGTAGGTGCTGACCTGACTGGGGTATTAAGTCTTCTTACAAGCAGCTTTAACTCCTTCCCTTTCACTGTGCTACAATATACGTATATTATTTGCAAACCAATAATGCCAGGGATCCATCTTCCTTAGGAAGGTAAAAAGGCATTAAGTAATTGTGTCAGAAGCCTTAGAATAATCACAGAGGGTCCTAACATAGTGACATTGTCACAATACATGTCACTACATTCAGTCAGTTTAACAATGATAGTATCACTGCCATGACCTGGCCAAAGGTGTGCTGTTACATTTTTGAGAGGATGTCAAAAGGTAAGAAACCTGCAACTGTACCACCTTTTCAAAAACATGGCAAGGAGGCCAAGGATGGTCCTAAAAGTTTTGACACTAGGCGACTCTCATAATTTTTTAAAGGCGCAGAAGCTGGAAGTAAAGTAAAATTAGACTAAGCAAACAGTCCCTATAACGTATCGCTCTTTTCACTCTTCTGTCAGAGAAGCTGTGCTATGCTGAAGGGGCGCACAAGTTTACACAACATCGTGCTCCTTGAGACTTAAGAAAAAATCTTCCATAGTCTTCAAATTTCACTCAGTGAAAGGTGTTAGTACTTGTGAAAGCCTGCCTCAGCTTAGAAGATGGAAATCAAATTATTTCATAACCCCAACATCTGTTACAATGAAACAGAAAGCATGGCACTCAAACAGCAACATAAAATAAACACCTAGTCTTGCTGCCTTTGCATACAGAATGGGTAGGTTTTGCCAAACAGACCAACTACTTCACTGGTACCAGAGTTTGTCCCAAAAACACTCATTTGCTGCATATGCTTTCTTTCTTTTTTTTTTTTTTGAACAGAAATAAAATGTTTTTGCAGGTAACATTTGATCTGCAAGGCTATTCCTAAAGGGTCAACATCTGTTTTCAACCTCAAGAAGGTAGTAGTTTTGGGGGAAAAAAAGCTCCTGGGACCAGAAGCATTAGATCCATCAATGGACTTAGATGTTACATGAAGACTTCACAGGCAAGCCTAACCCTTGTGGCCAGTTCAATGAAATCATTAGTGAGCACACTACTGTTGAGATAGAAATTGAGGAGGATAGGACACCTGCACACCTAACAAGTAAATATCTGCCTTGCCTAAAGGAAACTACAAGCTGGAGATGAAGGACCTTTCAAGCACAAAGGAGTATTAGAAGATTAGCCGAACCCATCAAGGAAGATCTTCCCTATGTAAGATGATGTAGTCTACAACTAAGACTCTGCATCCTCTTAGATGAGTCAATAACTGCATGGAATCAGATGCAGTAAATCCACATAGGGAGAAGAAGCTGAATGATAAGGCAAGGATCAGAAGTACTGATACGATGAAGAATATCCAACTCTTCAAAACAGTCCGAAACAACGTTTGGTAAAGTTATGCATCAAGGACAAGCTGGTGGCTGTGCAAGTGGCTACAAGAAACTGTTCTGAAGCAAACAATGGAAGAGGCCATGCCTCTACAGAAATGGACTTCAACTGCAGCATTTTCCATCAGAAGGCAAACGATAATGCAAATGGCATTCCACTTGGGAAAGGGTTGCACAGAGTGAAACAAGCAGCCATCCCTGGTCATTCTAAAACTCATTAGGACTGGGGATGTCAAAACAAAATCTGGCTCAGCTACATCAATTCCGCTTAGTACATGTGTATCCCAAAGTCCTACTGATTGGTCAGGGTGTAAATGGGTAATAGCACTGGGAGTCTAACCAAAGGTTTGAAAACCTCACTTCTAAAAATATTAATGAAATCAACAGCAAATCAAGCCTACCGGTAGCAAGATGAATTACAAAAATCCTAACATTACAGAAATTAGATGGACTTGGCTGAAGGACAAAAATATTTCTCAAATCATATTTTGCATGCTTATGTAAAAGACCATACTTGACAGCAGGTTAACAGACTACATTTGATGGTCAGAAAGAATACCTCAGGTCTTACTTTTTAAGAACTCTATACCTAATAATTGTTTAACCATGTCTTGCTAGGGGGATATACAAAACAGGGAAATTCTAGAAATACACTCAAGCAACCAGGTCTGCCAATGTATGAGTGGTGGTGGGGTAGATCTTGCCTGGTGGCCATCCAATGTTAATTGGTATATGCCTCAATACAAAGAGAAAATGATGGACTTTAACAATTGGCTTAGTTTCTGGTGTCATTCCAGGGGTTTCCAGTACCTGACAGCCTGGGAAGATATGATCGACAGATCACGATGCTTTGCCAGAGATGGCCTCTACCTGTCTCACCTGGGCTTCAGGCTTCTGGCAAAAGGTCTTGCCTCCCCATAGTGCCTTTTTCAGGAAAAGTGATGAGGTTAAAACTACCAACATAAAAAGTTCAATGAGAATAAAACAAGTGCTATAGTAACCACCACGGCTGATTAATCCAAGCTGTTGTACTCAAAGTTTCATTTATTCAATAAATAAAATGGAGGAGTGCGTTTGCGTAACCAAATGTACGCTTCTTCAGATCCTTAACAATTTTAAAATAATGCCAGCAAGTTTATATATGCACATCATGTGACCATTAATACCTTAATTAATCAATTATAAAATCAACTTCTAAAAGGGATAGTTACATATTATTTAACAATTTGTTTAATAGAGCGTGCATCCAACACTGGCTTAATACTGATGTTATTGTTAAGCCCAGGTGTTAAATGAGCTTGAAGTCTTAAAATCCATCGCAGCTTAATTCTTTCTAAATAATTATTATTATCTCCCCCTCTTAAATTCAACTTTACTTGTTGTTGTTGTTGTATCTTTCGGCTTTTCCTGGTTAGGGGTCGCCACAGCGGAACTCCGGTCCGCTAATGATTGCCAGTAGATTTTTACGTACCGAGTTACCAGCCCTGACGTACAACCTTCAACGAAGGTAAGCCCATTCACGCATGTCTCCACACAGAAGACGCTTTAGCTGAGAATCGAACAGGACAAAGTCTTATTGTGAGGCAACAACACTACCGCAGCACCACCACCGCGGTTTTGCTGTAATATCCTAAAATTAAAACTATGTCCTTCCTGTTCCATTATATGTTTCGCTAAAGCATTTTGTGTGTTCTTATTCCTAATATCATATAAATGTTGATATATTCTATATCTCAATCTTTTCAGAGTCTTTCCTACATAAAAACTTTTGCAACAGTTGCAACTAGCAAGATAAACTATATTAGTACTATTGCACATAAAACATAAAAAGTTCAACAAAACACAAATTAAAGGTTATACTGCTAAACACTAAGAGTCTAAACATGAAACTTCACTCATTGCAAGTATTCCTAACCCTGGAAAATGCTGACAGAAGCCTGGTTCAAAGCTGCGGACAACACCCCAGCCTTTCTGGTTACTCATCCTATCATACATTCAGACCCTAAACTGTGGACAGTAAAGCCGAAGGAGGTGGAGTTTCAATATACATTAAAGACATGCACACCTCCAGACTGGTCAAACAGTATGATGTAAAGGAGACACTCCAGGTGCAGTTAACCATTGACAAGACCCCTATTCAAAACATAGATAGCTACTGGCCCCCAAATCTGACTCAAGATGTCCTATCCGCCTATATGGACCTGTTCGAATCTATCAAGATTCAACCCTTTACCCTGACTCTGGGTGACATTAACTTCACGAACACAGACTGGAAGAACTACTCATGCCAGAACACAAATGCCCAGAGATTCCTTGATTTTGTCAATGCAAATGCCTTGGAACAGCTAGTCGATACCCCCCACAAGGGGGTGATAATATCGTGAACTCACTGCAGCATCCCTATAGTATCATCCTCCCTGGTAAGATCCGACCACAAAGCGGTCACTATTGAAGTCACCATCTCCCCCAACCTCCCACTAACAAGGATCAGACATAAAGACTTCTCCAAAGCTGATTACAGCCTCCTGAGGGATGGTATACACAGCTTCATAGCCCCTCGTCCTCTGTAGGAACTGGCACCAATATCCAAAACTACACCAAAGCACTATACAAGCATTTATATAGCTGCATGGAATCAGGAATACTAACAGGACAAAATCATCATCCACAAAGAAGAGTAAACCTGTGTGGTAGGCATCGGCAATAAATAAACTCTATAACAAAAGGAAAAAATTGCTGTCCAAGACCAAGAAGGACGAGCTGCCCAGCTGGAAGCAATTTCTCCTTCAGCTGAACAAGCGAATAAGAGCAATAGTGAAATCCTCCAAATCAAACTTCGAGTCCACATTGGCCACATCTGCTAGAGATAATCATAAGGCTTTCTTCATATATGTCCGCAACCTCAAAGGAAGCACCCAGATCTGTTCAAAACTGGTGGTCAAGGACACCACATATACAAATGCCATAAATATAGCAAACTTGCTGGCTGACAGACTCAGTGAAAACTTTACCCCTCTGCCCCCCCCCCATCAGTAAAATCAAGACATCCCCAGCACCTGCCCCCTTCCCTTATATCTAGGGAAGAGGTCATCACCGCTCTCTCAAAGGCAAAAAATACAGCCTCCTAACATCTCAGGATGCATCCTACGTGAACTCAGGCAGGAACTTGCAGTACCATTAGGTACCCTATTCAACCAAAGCCTGAGTACTGGCTTCTTTCCAGCTGAGTGGAGGACAGCCAGTCATCCCTTCACACAAAGGTGGAGTGTCCACCGATTTGGGAAATTATAGACCCATCAGCCTAACTAGCCTAATCTGCAAGGCCACGGAATGGATTATCATGGACCTCATTAACAAGCACATTGGCAAGCACCAAACACTTGATCCCACATAGTTTGGCTTCGTCAAGGGGAGGTCATGTCTGCTAAATTTGGTCGACGACTTTGAGACAGTCACCAAAGCCATGGATGAAGAGAAGATGGTACACACCATCTACCTTGACCTGGCCAAAGCCTTTGACACTATTCCCCACTTGGGCATAATAGATAAACTCTCTCAACTATGCATCAATCCATATGTTACCAGATGGGTAGCAAACTGGCTCACTGACAGAACCCATGTAGTCAAAATAGGGGAAGCCACCTCAAGCAGTACAACTGCAACAAGCGCCATACCCCAGGGTTCGGTCTTGGGCCCTCTGTTATTTGGGATATTCTTTTCTGAGGTGCAGGCCAAAACCAGTGGGTTATGGCTGGCCAAGTTTGCAGATGACTGAAAGCCGGGTGCTCTCATCAATTCCCCTAGTGATGTGAACATCCTCCAAGAGGGTCTCTCTCAGACAAATGACTGGTGCCAGAAACATGGCCTCAAGCTGAATACGAAAAAATGCATCATCATCCCCTTTGAGGAGACTTCCGTCCCTACACTAATAACAACATCCTAAGCACTCAAATCAGTCGTGAGGGATTTGGGCACCCAGGCTGATAGCAACCTGACTTCTTACGACCATGTTGCTTCTGTTGTATGGAAAGCTTTCTACATGGCCCACCTCATAAGTAACGGTATCTCATCCAGGGACAAGTAGGTCATGACATCCCTGTATTCTTCCCTTACAAGGCCTATTATTGAGTACAATGTCCCTTTTGGCATGTACCTCACAAAGCACATGCAGCAGCTGGAGAGGCCACAGAGGTTCCCCACCAGGAGAATCCAGGGCCTTAAACATCTACCATACACAGACAGGCTAAAAGCCCTAACTTCTACTCAGTTTCATACTGACTCCTCAGTGGTGACCTCTGTCTGGCATACAAGGTGATCACGGACCCCACCTTGATGGTACTGCTGCATATCCACAAGTCAAGCTCCACTCAAGTAACCCGCACATGTGGCCTCAACCTGGCCTGTGACATCAACAAGACTTGTTGATGGGACAGATCTGTGTCCCAGAGACTCCCCCATCTATGGAATAGACTCCCTCTCCACATCAAGCAGAGTACCTCTTTACCCCTTTTTAATCACAAACTGGATGGGAAACAGGAAATATACCCCTGGGATTCCACACATGTCCTTGCTGGACAGGGGCATTGGGTGCCGATTTGTCTAAACATGGGCGAAACTCCTGGCTAGGCTTATAAGGACCTCAGGGCCAATAGCCTAGTAACCTCCTATGCATAGGGAACTGAAACTTTTTATGTTTCCTTCTAGGATCAAGGGAGCACATCTCCATCCTTGTGGCCGATAAACACTGTCTTGCGATTGAAAGAGAGGGCATTCACTACAGTGGAAACTGACTGCTGGAACCATCTGAATGTGGGCATTCAAAATGAATTAACTTACCAGTACTTAATACTAAGCTGTGGACAACCTTTCCTTCCTGCCATCATTTTAAGTGCTAAAGATATTGTTCATCTGTGTCTTTTATTCAGATACTCTTACTAAAGTTGCACCTGGATTCACATTACAACATACAAATGCCTACTGTTCATGTATATGGATACTGAAAACTGAACTGATTATGGTATATTTCATTTATGCATTTCCTTTCACTGTTTTATATAAACTGGAACACTGTGTAAACTAGTTATTTGACATCTTATTAATTTATTTAATTGCATATGATTACCAGGAAGGTCTGATTGAGTCAACCAAGACTTATTTTTAAGAGGAGGCTTGGAGAGAAAAGCTACAAAAATGTTTAGTGAGTAAAAATTACAGAAAGAGATTACAGTAGACACTTTGTGACTAGAACGATACTTGAAGTACAGCGGTTATACAGTCAATACCAACAAGAAGTCTGAATGAGTGTAACACGTAGGAATTATCAAACAATGAAAAGGGGGGAGTGCAGTGCTGAAGCAAGTAGTTACGGTAAAGAGAGTTGCAGAAGAATGGGAAAGGACTACAAGAAGAGACACAAATGTTTACAGAGATCCAAAAATATTAAAATGTACAAAAATCTAGAAGAATGTAAAGTGTGTAGGGGTAGATGAAAAGTGCAAAATTCTACAGTTACCAATGATAGGAGACACTATGGTTTGAGAAAAGGAAAGGTGGGAGGGGCAACTGATTTAGCAGGACAGGAAGACCACAGCAGACTTTATAGTTAAGGGGAGGAGCACCCAGATTTTTCATAAAAATGTTTTGAGTTTGACGTTGTCTGAGGGCAGATGGCATCTGATTCCACAGTCTGGCCACATGACACAAATACAAGGCTTCACCATGTGCATTTGAGGCATTGTTCTGGAAGGCAAAGTATTCATTATTACAGTACCATTTCAATGAGATTAGGGAAGGACAATCGGATGGATGGTGCAGAACAGACAGTGCTACCATCAGATGGTTGCACTGGAGATAGCTGGAAAATTCCATCCAATTGTTTTCAAGTATAACAATGCAGTGCAGCGTTTCATAAGGGAGACTGGCGGCAAATTTATTTGGTTGCAGCATTACTCAAGTCTTCATTGTTGAGTAGTAGGAGGGCTAGTGTAGACTTGAGCAAAACAAAGTATACTGGGTAGGAGCTAAACATTGGCTATAGCCCTTTGGGCTTGTTCTGAGATAGATTTTAGATTCTGTAAAAGCCACCAATTTTTTTTTTTTTTTTTACGACACTGGATGTTTGTTTGTCTTTCGGCTTTTCCTGGTTAGGGGTCGCCACAGCAGAACTCCAGTCCGCTAATGATTGGCAGTTGTTTTTTATGGTGTCGAGTTGCCTGTCCAACGTCCAACCTTCAACGAAGGCACGCCCATTTAACGCATGTCTTTCGAACGCCCACTCGACCGTGGGGAGGACATGCAGACTCCACACAGAAGGCACTCCCAACCCAAGCTGAATATCGAACGGGAGAACCTCTTGCTGTGAGGCAACAACGCTACCGCTGCACCACCGACACTGGATGTATGGATGTCAAATTTTTAATTTATTGCCAGGGTAACTCCAAGGAATTAGGTATTTGTGACAATATCTAAGCTAATAGTGTTGGAAGATGCAATGGAAAAAATCAGTATGTGTGGCAGGACTGCAGCTATGTAAGAAAAGCATTACTTTTGTATGCATGGCACTTAGTATTGGGGCCAGAGTTCAACTGAGGAGAACAATACAAATGTTATGTACTCCCCGTAACAACACAGCTTTGTTGTCTGTTTTCACCCTTCCTCAACCTTTGGGTTTTGAATCAGACTTTAGACACTTCTCAGACTTTAAATTCATAGCATAGTTCAAGCTCCTCTGTAATCCTCTCCCAAACCCCAAATTACCTCAGATCACGTTTGTCCCCATGATATCAAGATATAAAAAGGAAACAATTCTATAAATGTATAGAAAGGTATGTGGAATTAACATCAGGAACGACTAAAAGGGGAATACCTCTGGTCATACCAGGAGACCATGTGAATACCTTCTTTCAGTGGAATTAGAAAGGAGGGAGGACAGTCTGATAAAGGACAAAAACAGACACCACAGATACAAAAGTCATGTACTCACCATAACGATGTATCTAATGTCTTTTTTATCAAGTCTTCAACCTTTGAGACACAGTCCACAGCTAGTACCAACCCAGTGTGGTCTCATGGAAGGATATTCCAGAATATGGCAGAACCAAACTCTGCCCTATTTCTAGAAAGTACATCCAACTTAAAATGACCTATGAAGTTTCAAGCATTGGACCAAGGAGCAGTAGCACAAATGTCATCTACAGACGTTCCGGATAAGAAAGCAGAAGAAGTGAAGTCTGACCTTGTAGAATGAGCTCATGGTGGGTCTTGGTAAAGACAAACCCTTGTGTTTATAAACATAACAAATACATTCAGTGAGCCACTGTGGTAATGTAAATTTAGACACAGACTGTCCCAACTTAGCTTTTGAAAATGAAATAAATAACTGGTCTGATTTCCTGAAAGCATTTGTTTTGTGGAGATAAAATCTCAGCTGTTTACATACAATAAAAGAAGTATACATAGCCTTTTATTGGAAAACTTTGGAAGAGCACTGGTAAATTAATGGACTAGTTAAGGACAAATCTAAAAGCTACTTTCAGAAGAAAGAATGGGGTGGTGCAAAAAGAAATCCTGTATTTATGAAAAATGATTTAATGTGGCTGGCAAAATAAAGCCTGAAGTTCTGATACTCTTTTAGCAGATAAACAGCAACTAGAAAAATTTTCCATGTCAAAAATTTAAGGCAGCCTTAGCCACTGGTTCAAAGGGAAACAGAGTTAATGCCTGGAGAAGAATCATACCAAGCAGGGGTAGGGGTCCTTGATATCTGGCCTGAGCAAAAACGTACCTTTAAGGAAGGCCTTGCATAACCTAAGGGAGGCCAATGACAAATGATCTCTGGCTAAATGAAAACTGGAGATTACAGCCAGCTATACTTTGACTGTAGAGCAACTTGCTCCATTATGAAAAATGGAAGCCAGGAATTGTAAAACTGCTGGAATGAGTATGGAAAAGGGGTTTAGATTTCTCTAGTTAGCCCAGACAGAGGATTGTTTCCATTTGCTCTTGTATACCTTCTTAGTGGAGATTTTTTGAGAAGTAATGATGTGTAAAACCTTGGAAGAAAGCTTGGACTGTCCAGTCATCATTATAAGTGCAGAAACCATGTGGTCAAGCCTGAGGGCTTGTATGCCCAGGTGAAGTAGCCTGGAAGGGTGAGACAGAAGATCCCAAAGGGGATCCAGAACTCAAGGAGGATATATCAAATGAGGTCAGAGGAATGGGAGCCACACTCATCAAGCCCAGAACGGGGCAATGAGGATCACCTTGCTCTTTCACTGATGAGTTATTTTTTTCGTAAAAACTTCAATATGACAGGTATCAGAAAGTAGGCAAAAAGGAGTCCGGGGGACCAATCATGAATCAGGGGGTCCCTCGGTGACTCCTCCTATAGGGGAATTAGGGCAGAAAACCTGCTGCATTTGGAATTGTGGATATAGGTGAACAGATCACAGCATGGCTGGCTCCACTGACAAAAAAATCTGTTCCGCCACTGAAGGCTTAAGCGACCACTCGTGAGGCATAAGAACAGATCTGTTCAGTTTATCTGCTAAAACTCTGGAATTCCCCATAATCTGTACTTCCAAAAGAAAGCAGCTGGAAGAGATCACCCACTGCCACACTCTTATTGCCTCCCAGCAGGAGTAGTAAGATCAGGTTCCTCCACGTTTGTTGATGTACCAGACCACTGACATGTTGCCCATCTGTATAGCAATTATCCCTTCAGGAAGGATGTCTTGAAATGCCTACAACAATAGAAAGACTGCCCTTATCTCCAGAACGTTGATGTGAAGGTTGGTCTCTAAGAGAGATCATGTGCCTTGGACTGTGTCCCAAGTAATGCCCCACCCTCAACCCAAATGGGAAAGGTCACCATGGCCTTGGGCAACTGAAATACAAAGGTGTGGCCTTGCAAAATATTCAGTGTGTGGATCTGCTAGGATACATGCTGTTGGCAGATCTTTGTGATTTGAATGGGAGATGTTGAGTCAGAGACCATTGGACTGCTAGAGTCCTCTGCAGTGCTCTCAAGTACTATCCCGCTAAGAGTAGAAGGGTTATGGAGAGCACTACTGACCCCAGAAGCTGAAGGATCAGCCTGGTTGATGGTGACTGAAGGCAGAGTAGATTTTTTTTTGCTTGAAGCTGCAATCTGGACAATCTGCACTGAGGAAGCCGAGCTACTTCAGAAACTGTACCTAGATGAGCCCTTATGAACTCCAGGGTTTGGGTGGAGAAGGAGGTGAGATTTGTTGTAGTTAACTGTGATGCCCAAAAGTAGACATAAATGGAACATGCAGTTCCTGGTTCATGTCAGTAGATGCCTGGTGGGAGACATGAGGAGCCAGTTGTCAAGGTATAGAAGCACTTGGTATCTCAGGTGAGCTACAACCACTGCCATACATGTTTTGAACACCTAGGGGTCTGTGGTGAGACCAAAGGGCAGGGCTCTGAATTGAAAGTGCCAGGTGAGACCAAAGGGGAGGGGTCTGCACTGAAAGTGCCCAGCTCCCAGCTGTAAGTGAAAGTGTCTCCTGGATCACTTGTCTTATTTTTATGTGATAGTACACACCATGGAGATCTATCAAGCATATCCAATATTCCTTCCTCAGAAGAGGGAGGATGAACTAAACCATGACCACTGAGAACCTGGAGTGTTTGACAAAACTGGTTCAAGTGGCTTAGGTCCAATATTGGCCTGAGGTTCCCCAGTCTTCTTTGGTACCAAAAAGCATCTTGAATAAGTTCCAAGTCCTCACTGGTCTGGTGGGACCTCTTGGATGTCTCTCTTTCTTAGCAGCTTTTCTATCTTCACGCTGCTTCCTTCCTTTGATGGGGTTGTACATCCGAAATTTCTTGTGAATGAATGGGTGAGGGATAGGAAAAGGTAATGTAATAACCTCTGATAATTATTTTATGCACCCTAACATCTTTGATTATGGACATCCATGCTTCCGGATGCAGAGATATGCACGCCCAACTGCCTGCACAGTACAGCAGTTAGACAACTGTTAAGGGGCACTGGAAATGTTTCTTTGTAAAGAGCTCTCTGAAACCTTGGTTTTGTGGACCCCCCAACATTTACGATTACAGTCCGCCCCACCTACCGTGGGTGCTCTATCTCAGTAGGAGTCCTGAGAAAACCCTTGCAATTTTCAGAACCACATCCTTCTACCTCCCTTTCTGGTTTCTTAAGAAGGTCCTCTAAAGGGGTAGAAAAACATATCCCTATGGTAGACAGGGTTTCCCTCCATTCCGTTCACTCCTCTAAACGTCTCTAACTATAGTTCCAAACAAAGTAGATCCATCAAAGTGTGGACTGATGAAAGATATCTTGTAGGGCTCTGCAAAGTCTCATCCAGGCATGCCCCCTATTAGTAATGCCTAAACCTGCTGCTCTCAACACACCCTCCAAAGCATGGGAAATCAACTGCATAGAAACATTTGACAGGAAATGGAGGATGGCCAATTGCAAAGGAGTGGTCTTTTTATCCTCCTGAAATGAACCTTGAGAAGGATTTGGTAAGTTCCTTAGTCAAATCCCTTTAGCACCTTTTTAAAATGTGCCAGGTAATTTAGAGACAATCAGGCAAAGGTTACTGAAGCAAAAATTCACCTCCCAAATCCAAGTCCCTAGACTCCCTGTTAGGGTGAAACAGAGGGATTTTCCTCAGCAAGTTCCTTTCTGGTGTCTGTGGCAGAACCATGTCATCAACTGAGGGACCCCTGCTCCAATGGGTATGGTCCTTAGGTGTAACTAGGAACTTGTCTGGTTTTCTAGGAATGGGTTCTGTCATATCCAGATAATTCCAAGCTCAACAGGAAATAAGGTCCACCATTTCATCTACTAGGAGTAACACACAGGAAGCAGCTGAGTCAGTTCCAAAAGCCTCAAGAAACACTGACTCCTCCTGGGCAGGGGCTTCAGAAGACCGACAACTTTCTTGTCTTAGATGATTGAGAATTTCTCAGAAAGATAAATCTTCAAGGGGTGACCTGGTGGACCCCCTCCTTCATCAAATTTCATGTTTTCTGTGAAAGACTCCTGTGGTGAATTGATGTGCCTCCTCTTGCATTTATACTTCAAGGGAACTTCCTTGTGGGGATGATCTGAGGAGGACCTGGAAGTGTGTGGCCAGTCCTGTAAAAGGACTGTTGTGAGGCCAGAATGAACCACTTGCCCTGATGTGACAGAATGAGCAGACTAAAGATCCAGGACATACAGTTGTAGGGGAGACCCGAGAGGGGCCAAGGATGTCCTCTCTCCAGTCATTTGGAGAGTTCTCTCCACTGCCTCAAAAGCATAAGCTGATTGTGAGCCCAGAACCACTCCAGAAGGAGAGAAAGCTACTTGCCTATAGAAGTCCAAGACATTTCCACAACCTTGCCTCAATGCAGAAGTCAGAGCCAAGCTACCTAATGCCAAAGTCCTGAGGGGAAGGGGCAGCTCCAAAAACCCCACACCAGAGTCAAACCCCTAACCCCAAACTGTGAGCCAAAGCTACGGCTCCAAGATCGCTCAGGCTCAGACACACTCGGTGCTAGATGGATCAGATACAATGTCACAGTCAAAGGCCAAGCTTTCAAATGCGACCCACACAATCCCGGGATTCTGGTATATGGTATCTCCGAAGCCGAGGAACAGATCAGACTTGGAGTGAGTAAGGGTGTTTGGGCTGGTCTACAGCTCACAGGTCCAATGGGAGACTCAGCCAGAAGTACTCCCAACTGAATTTGAGTCACGAGAAATTTTCTTATCATCCTGTCCACATCTGCTTCAGACAGGCTCCTGGTAAACCTGAAGGACGAGGCGATAGATGGAGGTCTCAACACTCTACATGGAGTCTCCTGCAAAAAAAAGAGAATGTAATCTGGATGAAATCAGCTCCAGAGAGAACCAATGTTGCCAAAGGGTTGGTGATGTGGCAGCCAAAGTTTAAGGATCTGAAGGAGTAGATGAATCCGAGGTCCTGGAAATTTTGGTTGGAGGAGCCAAAGCTAGAGTCAAGTGAGGACAGCAGTCAGGGAATTGTTCCTCAACTCCCTTGGCTTATCTTTGGCCTTCTCTATCTTTTGTTCTTGGGGTTTCGCCACTGACTTCTGCTTGGAAAGTATGCATCAGACAATGAAGAAAAGGAAGGCTCTTTGGTTGAAGCCTGAACATATTACACACTGCACCTCCAGATGTGCAGCCTCAAGACAGCACACACAGTCGGAGTGGGCATTCAAGTTTGGTTATCTTGTGCCCACGAGATACCCATTTTTTGAAACCAGTAGGTTTGTCACATATCTTAAAGGATAATGACCAATCCAAAAAGCAGCAAATATTAATGCCAAGAAACAGACTGCAGAGAAAAAAAATCTAGTTAGTCAAAAATAGCAGCAATGATAAATAAATTTGCAGACAATAGGAAGGGAACTACCAACAATGGTAGAGAAAACTACTAGAAGAAAATTGTTTAAAAGGGGGGGGCATAAGGTCTGTAAGGCAAAGAAAGGCAACCCTATAATATGCAAAACAAAACCTAAAATGTATATCTCAGAGAACTTTTTTTCTTTATATAAATAACAGGGGAGGATGGGAGAAGCAGAAAAAGGGTCAAAACCCTAGAGAGTCAGGTACTTATGTCCAAAACACTTCAGTTTTATCACCTCTGATTGCTGAGGCAGCAAATAAGATCTGGGGCTTGATAGAGGATTATGGGTAAGGGGAGAAGCTTGACCTATGGATTCAAAGTATGAGAACTGACTGATGTAGAAAGAAAAGATGATATTATGGAAATGAACTTCTTCATGTGTGTTTGAATGCATTTTTAGGTATATTCTATGTGGATGTTTTTCTACCTGTTAACTGTTTTGGAGAGTTTTATTTTTCATACATTGTTTGAAATGTCTTAAATTCTATTTTTCATGCATCGTTTGAACTGTCTTAACTTTTAGAGAAGATTTTGATTGCTGGGTGTGTCATTTTTATTTTATTTTATTTATTTTATTTTACATTTGTTGACCGGGCTAGTCTAGCTGGATATATGTCCATTTTCAGTAGAGGCCCGGGGAGAAAAGCTCCAAGGGTAAGATTACAAGTATAAAGCAGACATAAACAATGGTAATACAAGTTTTACAAACAAAGCAACCAAGTAGGCAACAATAATTTCAACATACCAAACCAAATATAATGTTTGTATAAGAAAAAATGGTTAATAATTTTTTGTTTTTTGTCATGTAATGCAACGAAGCTTCATTATAAAAGGAAAAGGAAGTGTTTTGTTCTGTTTGTTCACACTCAGAAAGGACGCATGACAGAAAGCTTTGTGTTTTATTAAAGAAGTTTCATTGTATTGAAGCTGCTTTCAAGTATTTCCTTACACTGGAATTTTTTTTTTTTTTTTTTTTTTTTTTAGTAGGATCCAAGTCAGATCCAAAACCCAAACATTGAGGAACGGATGAAAAAGATAGCCATCATACCCCTGGGTTTTGGCTTATAGTTCCATTAATGTATGGGTAATAGCAAACAAGGGTGGTCTTGTCTACATAATGAATAACTGATGAGAAGCAGTATACAGACCATTAACAATGTATATTAAAAACATCAATAGGTCCAGTATAGAGCAGTGAGGGAAATCAATATTAACAGACAGGAAGGAAAAGTATGACGTTTGCCGCTTGACATATTATATTCTGCTATAGCTGTGGAAAGGTTGAGAGTGGTGAGTTTATGGAGTAGTTTAGAATGAGACAGCATGTTGGAAGCTTTTGACAGACAAAAAAAAAATGTCAGAAACCAAAAGATTGTTATTACAGTGCAGGCTGGCTGAACTTAGTAAAAACATAAGACAGTTGATGTGCTGTGGTTAGGGTAAAATCCATGCTTTTAGAATTACTTAGCGGTCACTGCAGTCTTAAAGCCCAGGTCATGATCAATAGGTGAGCTAGAAATGTTCTGGCAAAAGGTGGAATAAAATCAGTACTAATAATATTCATGATGCTTCTGATGCAATTACTAAACCTGGAAGTCAAGGAACAGTTCAATCACGGGTACATAAACAAGAGTGCATCTATACACAAAGCAACATTGGTCATGACATGGGTCAGAAGCCAGTCACCACTAACAGGTACATTTAAAGTGAAAGGCTAGACAAGTGTCCTATGTAATCTTGTAAGCAGATTTCATTTCACTTCATTACAGTTATTTGTTAAACTGGAACACTGATTAGACCATGGACCCTTGTAAGCCAGAATTACTAGAAACCCCCCCCCCCCCCCCCCCCCCCCCCCCCCCCCCCCCCCCCCCCCCCCCCCCCCCCCCCCCCCCCCCCCGCCCCCCCCCCCCCCCACCCCCCCCCCCCCCCCCCGCCCCCCCCGCCCCCCCCCCCGCCCCCCCCCCCCCCCCCCCCCCCCCCCCCCCCCACCCACCCCGCCCCCCCCCCCCCCCCCCCCCCCCCCCCCCCCCCCCCCCCCCCCCCGCTCCCCCCCCCCCCCCCCCCCCCCCCCCCCCCCCCCCCCCCCCCCCCCCCCCCCCCCTCCCCCCCCCCCCCCCCCCCCCCCCCCCCCCCCCCACCCCCCCCCCCCCCCCCCCCCCCCCCCCCCCCCCCCCCCCCCCCCCCCCCCCCCCCCCCCCCCCCCCCCCCCCCCCCCCCCCCCCCCCCCCCCCCCCCCCCCCCCCCCCCCCCCCCCCCCCCCCCCCCCCCCCCCCCCCCCCCCCCCCCCCCCCCCCCCCCCCCCTTTTTTTTTTTTTTTTTTTTTTTTTTTTTTTTTTTTTTTTTTTTTTTTTTTTTTTTTTTTTTTTTTTTTTTTTTTTTTTTTTTTTTTTTTTTTTTTTTTTTTTTTTTTTTTTTTTTTTTTTTTTTTTTTTTTTTTTTTTTTTTTTTTTTTTTTTTTTTTTTTTTTTTTTTTTTTTTTTTTTTTTTTTTTTTTTTTTTTTTTTTTTTTTTTTTTTTTTTTTTTTTTTTTTTTTTTTTTTTTTTTTTTTTTTTTTTTTTTTTTTTTTTTTTTTTTTTTTTTTTTTTTTTTTTTTTTTTTTTTTTTTTTTTTTTTTTTTTTTTTTTTTTTTTTTTTTTTTTTTTTTTTTTTTTTTTTTTTTTTTTTTTTTTTTTTTTTTTTTTTTTTTTTTTTTTTTTTTTTTTTTTTTTTTTTTTTTTTTTTTTTTTTTTTTTTTTTTTTTTTTTTTTTTTTTTTTTTTTTTTTTTTTTTTTTTTTTTTTTTTTTTTTTTTTTTTTTTTTTTTTTTTTTTTTTTTTTTTTTTTTTTTTTTTTTTTTTTTTTTTTTTTTTTTTTTTTTTTTTTTTTTTTTTTTTTTTTTTTTTTTTTTTTTTTTTTTTTTTTTTTTTTTTTTTTTTTTTTTTTTTTTTTTTTTTTTTTTTTTTTTTTTTTTTTTTTTTTTTTTTTTTTTTTTTTTTTTTTTTTTTTTTTTTTTTTTTTTTTTTTTTTTTTTTTTTTTTTTTTTTTTTTTTTTTTTTTTTTTTTTTAAAGGTTTCAAAGATAAGTTTGGTTGATAGTTTGTTTCTTTTCACGAGTATTGGTGATTTTCCATTTTCAGTAGAGGCCGGGAGAAAAGCTCCAAGGGTAAGATTACAAGTATAAAGCAGACATAAACAATGGTAATACAAGTTTTACAAACAAAGCAACCAAGTAGGCAACAATAATTTCAACATACCAAACCAAATATAATGTTTGTATAAGAAAAAATGGTTAATAATTTTTTGTTTTTTGTCATGTGATGCAAAGCTTCATTATAAAAGGAAAAGGAAGTGTTTTGTTCTGTTTGTTCACACTCAGAAAGGACGCATGACAGAAAGCTTTGTGTTTTATTAAAGAAGTTTCATTGTATTGAAGCTGCTTTCAAGTATTTCCTTACACTGGAATTTTTTTTTTTTTTTTTTTTTTTTTTAGTAGGATCCAAGTCAGATCCAAAACCCAAACATTGAGGAACGGATGAAAAAGATAGCCATCATACCCCTGGGTTTTGGCTTATAGTTCCATTAATGTATGGGTAATAGCAAACAAGGGTGGTCTTGTCTACATTTATTTTTTTTATTTTTTTTATTTTACATTTGTTAACCGGGCTAGTCTGGCTGGATACATGTCCATTTTCAGCAGAGGCCCGAGGAGAAAAGCTCCACTATTAGACTAAGACAATACATGAAGAATACTTTACTAAATAGATCAATCTTTTTTAACAAGAAATAAAACAAAACAAAAGAGTACAAAGACAAAATACAGTTTGTCTGGACTAACTTAACTAGGTTACAGAAAGATTTCAATCAAAGTTCACATCATGTGGCTGAGGAGATAAGCTCAGGCACCAAAATATAAAGTTGAGTTAAGGATATCTGAAGTATAGCTACATAAAATTAATCATTGGTCAGAAGGTAGAGGACAGAATTGGTAATTAGCAGAGGGAAAGAAAGCTAGTAGTTAGAAGTGTTAAAAAAAAAAAAAAAAAAAAGCAAGTTAGAAGGTAAAGAGGTATATAGGTAGTAAAGTTAAGGGAAAAAAGGGATAAGAGATAAAAAGAAAAGAGTGGGTAGAATATGTTTACATAGGGTAATGGCATTTTATCAAAGTTAAATGTTAAGAAAGTAAAGTTAAAAAGGAGAGTGAGGTATCTAGGCAGTGAGATAAGGGAAAAGGGTGAAGGTCCAGAGAAGGGGGCTAAGAATGTTAGTCTAGGTAAGAACGGGAGAGTAAAGAATGCAAGTAGCAGACTGTTCAGAGTAATGAACATTAGTATGCTCAGTCAGGATTAGAGCAGGGGCAAAGCCAGTGGATTAGTAGGTGGTTTTTTATCTGTTTTTTGAAAAGGTGACATGATGTTAGAGAGGTCAGTTCAGTGGGAAGTTTATTCCAGTAAGAACCGATAGTGTTTGCAAATAGGGAATCACCTGATTTGTTATGAGATTTCAAGGTAGTAACTAGTAGCTTGTTGGCTGATCTGAGTGTCTTGAGATTCTTATAAGGTGTGATGACATTATTTAGTATTGGTATATTGGAGGGGTAATGAAGAATTTGAATAACTGATGAGAAGCAGTATACAGACCATTAACAATGTATATTAAAAACATCAATAGGTCCAGTATAGAGCAGTGAGGGAAATCAATATTAACAGACAGGAAGGAAAAGTATGACGTTTGCCGCTTGACATATTATATTCTGCTATAGCTGTGGAAAGGTTGAGAGTGGTGAGTTTATGGAGTAGTTTAGAATGAGACAGCATGTTGGAAGCTTTTGACAGACAAAAAAAAAATGTCAGAAACCAAAAGATTGTTATTACAGTGCAGGCTGGCTGAACTTAGTAAAAACATAAGACAGTTGATGTGCTGTGGTTAGGGTAAAATCCATGCTTTTAGAATTACTTAGCGGTCACTGCAGTCTTAAAGCCCAGGTCATGATCAATAGGTGAGCTAGAAATGTTCTGGCAAAAGGTGGAATAAAATCAGTACTAATAATATTCATGATGCTTCTGATGCAATTACTAAACCTGGAAGTCAAGGAACAGTTCAATCACGGGTACATAAACAAGAGTGCATCTATACACAAAGCAACATTGGTCATGACATGGGTCAGAAGCCAGTCACCACTAACAGGTACATTTAAAGTGAAAGGCTAGACAAGTGTCCTATGTAATCTTGTAAGCAGATTTCATTTCACTTCATTACAGTTATTTGTTAAACTGGAACACTGATTAGACCATGGACCCTTGTAAGCCAGAAGTACTAGAACCAGTATAGGTGTTCTGCATTTCCTTCAGGACAAGATGACTGGAATTTAACTGCCAAATAATAACTGGCTGAATTTATTCATTGTTCTAGACTGAAGAGGCATCTCCCTTCCTCACTTTTGTGTGACCATAGAAAAGTCGATGCAGTTTTCAGGGGTGTGGGAGACCGTTTACACTGAATTTTTTTCCCCTTCAACCTGTGCCATTAGTGTGCATTTAAATTTTCAGCAGCTGTGACTGCTGAATATACTTTCATGCAACAGACTCTCAATCATTCATAATGGATCCAACAAATACAAACAAGAGAAGTACAAGTTCAGAGGTGCACATAGGTACTTCTTAATCTACCACCTATAGGAACTGCAATACTAACACATATGCAGCAATTACAAAAGAACAGTACCAAAATATACAGAAAACCAACATTAAAACTTCAAAGACAATACCATGAACAGTGATTCTAGGAAGATGCCGCAAATGATGTCTGTAGCAGCAGTCTTTGCTACCCATTTAACCTAACAAATTGACATGTGTAGTCAGTGGAAAGAAGCCATCAATTTAGACTTAAAACCCTTTCTGGTGCAGACAGAAGAGAATCCCAGCATGCTAGGACTACCTTTTTAATCATCCTCCAGCCTACTGTCAAATTAAACAAAAAAAAAACATTTTAAGGACAGTACTAATCTTCCTTACAGTTCACTGATATGTGGTACACCTCAACATTCAATTTATGAACAAGTTAGCATCATGTTAGGACTGATGCAACCGAAACCTACTACTAGTGGCTAGGAAGTAAAGCTCCCCGGATTCAGCAAGTACAGTAAAATATCAGATTTTTGTTTAGGGCAATTTAAAGCACATTAATATTGCCAGATGAATTTTACCTGGTACCAAGACAGTCATTCTAATGGCACTTGTCTTTGGAGTAGAATCAACTTAACCTTGGACCTAGCTGCTGAAATATTTTGTACATCTTATCAATGGTCACTTCTGAAGATTATGGTTCATCCATCTCAAGATATCTGTAATCATAAAGCTTATCAAAACAGGATAGATGACAAAGCTTCTAGTCTATTCTAAATATGATGTAAAGTTCTGGCTGTACTCAGCAATAAACTAATGTATTACTGTAAAACCAAGCAAAAGGCCCACTGAAGTCACTGTTTTCTCTTCTGGAACCATTTAGGTTACATGCTTTTCATATTTTATACAGAACGTTCTCTCTCCACAGCAAGAGGTTCTCCGGTTCGATTCTCGGCTGGGGTGCCTTCTGTGCAGAGTCTGCATGTCCTCCCTATGGTCACATGGGTTTCCTCCAGGTGCTCTGGTTTCCTCCCACATTCCAAAGACATGCAGTAGATGGACTGGATAATCTAAACTGGCAGTATGTGCGAGTGAGTGGTATGGATGAACTACAGTGGCAGGGCTAGCCACATGGTGGTGTAAACCTTGGCTCAAGATGATCATCACTGTTGAAGTGACAACCTGACCCCATGTGCAAAAATGGGAAAAGGGGTTGAGGATGGATGGACTTATTAATAAAAACAGAGGTCATCTGAGTACATAGCAAATGTGTAGACAAGAAAATCAAACATGACATTGTTAAAAACAGAATAAGATCAGCCCAAGAGAAAAACATTGGGGTCAGCCTTGAAAGTACACAGTTCCCAGTCAGACAAATCAAGCACAACAGCAAAGGTTCTAGTCCTTATACAGCTGTGAAACTAGATGGAAAGCCCACACCAAAACCAACTTTTCTGCAGCTGTGCAGGCAGCAACATATCTAAAGATGGCTCCAGTGAGCAGCCCTTTTGCCAAATTAATATACATGCCAGTTATACTGCAGATGTTAGGGTATTAAAACCATTTCTAAACCAGTGCTGCACCAAAGCAAGAAGGTTCCAAAACTAATACTCTGAAGACAATTTTTTGCCAAAAACACTACTCTGTAGAAGAGAGTATCATTATTGGAGTAGGCCAGTTTGAATAGGAAAAGAAATCACAGCAAGCCTGAGGTGTGTAGAAAAGCTTCTGAAGCTAGTGGCTGGTTAATGATATAAGCTAACAGGTTAGAAATTATGAGAACAAACGCTTTCAAAATGGAGGTTGTAAGTCACAGACAGACTGCTCATTCCTAAACAGAATCTCTTTAAGCAACTAACCTACTATCCTCTCTGAAACAGGTCAGGAAAAAATGTACGGCTTATGCTGGACTTTCAAAAATAACGATCAGGTCAGTAATGCTATCGACATTAACTCCCTGCCATATTATAATTAGAAGTGTAGGATCTTAACAGGTCAACACACTTGGTGACTAATGAAGGCAAGAAATGTCCTGCTCTGGTTGCAGTACAACAACCTGTACAGCCACTGCAGGCTGTCATACTGCCCTACAAAATAACATCAAATGCTGATCAATACCTGCTTATTCTTATGGTATACAGAACTGGCTAATGGTAGCTATTCTGTGTAGCCTTAATAAGAAGGGATTCTCATAATGGGCAGGACTCCCAAGATTGTTTCCACTATTTCCAAGCGCTATCCCAGTGACTCATCTCAAGAATATTACCCTTTTTCAGCCTCCTCAATTAGGAAAATTATGTTGCATCATCCTACGACTATCAAAGGACACATCTTTTGTTTAGGGCTCAGTTGCAATAGTTTGTTTTAAATTGAGTCTAACAATTTTCTTTAAAGAGGATATCAGTCCTCCCCTGTCAAACTGGTTTGTTTATGATCTCTTTGAAAGCCAACTAGATGGAACAAGCCAATAGTCACTAAATTAATTAACTTCATAAAAACACAAGAGGCAACACCATAATAAGCGAAGGAGGCCGTTTATTTCACCACACAGAACAAAAAATAATAAATAATAAAAACAAAGTGAGCGCTTTCACATTCAAATGAACGCTTCTTCAGACTTATTTATTACCACAAAAATATTCATTTAAGTATGGCTGGATGGCTTGAATGAAAAAAAATCACTAGCCAATCAAGTGTCTAACCTGATCAAACAATTAAACAATTAATCACGATATAATATTCATTTATCTTCCACATTCATCTTAAAAAACTCATAAAATAATATAAATACTCATTATATAAACTGTATGAAAGCTTCCATGTAATCATGAAACTTGTTAATATTATAAAAAAAAAACAATAATAGATGTTCATTTTATTGATAGAAACATAGAATATTATAATATGATTCAAACACCAACATTGGCAGAAAAACATACTATCGTGCTGTTACATCACTAGATGGCAGTATGTATATAACAATAACATGGCAACCTAATGAATAAACCTTTTATTCATTAGGTTTCTATGTTTTTGTGTTTTTCTGCAATAGGCCATCCGTCTCATTTTTCCCCTTTTTGATGTTCTTATAGATTTTTTACATATATTTATACATTATATATATGTATATACATATATTCAATGTTTTTTTTTTTTACACATTTTTTATGGTAGATAAGTTGTCATACCAACATGTTAATAGTTTTTTATATGGGAGTATTTATTGTATAGGTATGAAATGAGTTTAGTAATATATTTTTACTAGATACATCTGTATTACATATATATATATATATATATATATATATATATATATATATATAAATATAAACACACACAAACACACACACACCGCCATCTAGTGATGTAGCACCGCAATATGTTTTTGCTGCCAACATTATCATATTATAATATTCTATGTTTCTATCAATAAAATAAACCTGTATTATTGTTTTTTTTTTTTTTTTTTATAAAATTCCCAGAACTCCCACCTTCAGCTGAATGACAAGCCAACTGAGATCAGGCTTCTTTTGTATAAGGTAGGTTGTAAACATGTGGTAATGAACAGTAGCTGTAATTTACCAAGGATGGATGGCACATTTCTCGGGTACTTAAAATCATTCCTCATCAAGCATCTGCACTCACTGGTAACAGGCTTAAGACCTTCTCATCATAGGGCAATTGGTAATTCTGAAAAACTGCCCCCAACACACACACATACTTGTCAACATCAGGGTTATTCACTTCCAAGCAGTGTTAATTAATATCACTAGCAAGAAATGTCATGAGATTTAAAACAGACTTGAATGGCGCTATTCTTAAATAATGTCTATGATTTTTTTTGACACTATACTAAAGCAAATAAATGCAATTAAATGTAACACAAACACGTTCACTAGTTTCAATATCTGGACACCAAAATTTCAAGTCATTATTTGTAGAACTACACAACCCCCCCCCCCGGGACAGCAACAGTCAACTTTTTTTTTTCTTTATAGCTGTTCTGAATGGGATTTTATCTGACTAACTTATGGCAACAGTCACAATCTTAAGGCAATGCATGACTGTGCTATTAGATGTGAATCAAAATACCAACAACTGATAGTTTCATGAGGCATTACAGTCACCAAATTAACAGTTTGCTTTTTCAGTACTACTGCTAGATAGCCTGATAAATCTATTTCACAAACTGAAAAAGTTGTTCCAAGAGTAAACAAAACTGAATACAAACTCTATCAGGCCTGAAGATAATTCTGATGTGGATTTGCAAAAATACAGCTGTCAAATGGAGACGGTCTGAAAAAATGTATGATTCAGATCAAAATAAACTCAAAGCTCTAATCCACTCTCATTTAAGCTAAAAGAGGAGTCAATCTATGCAGGTTTTAAAATTTGCTCACATTTTCAAACAGTTTATTTTTATCTTAAAATCCCTTCTAAAGGACTAAAGTTTAAATGACTCTCAAAGTCCCACACTTAAGTTGATTTTACACTTTAGCTGCAGAAATACTTTTCAAGAACAAAACACATAATGGTACCCCACCCCAAACTTCAGAACAAGTTCATATAAGCTGGTATATAGCAAAAAAAATCTGAAAACATTACTGGTGGCTGATTCTGAAGTTCCTGTAAAAGGTTTACAAAGATAAGCTTTGGTGCTGGAAGATAAGGTTGTGGGTTCTATTCTCACAAGAAGTATGTGGATTAAATTTTCCAGTACTGCCTCAGGGCTCTGGCACTCCTGAGTGTGCCATATTTTACAAGACATTAAAATGACGTCCCATCTGCTTAATCTGGTGGTTAGCTTAGGTGGATGCAAAAGATCCCACAGCACTTACTGACAAAAAAAAAGAGTAAATGAAGTTCACCGGTACCCTCTCCACATTTCCCTAGTCATTACAAATACCACCTCAGATCTCCTCTAAAAGGAGGACACTAGCCATGTGAAACTAAGCCAGTCAAAGAGTAAATAAAAATGTAAATGTTTTGAGATGAGAATCACTCACACCCCAAACTATTGCTTAACTCTATAAACTCACTGGGCATGCTGTCCCTTCACAGAGCATATAGTAGGCAAATGCAAGCTGTGGAAATTAAACTCATTACAGCTCCAGGGTCCAGATCTAGGAGCAAATAGTCTTAAACATCTGCACCAAACTGCTTAAACCCCTGCACCAAAATCCAGTTGCTTGATTTTATGATGGGGTCTATTTTTCTTTTTATGACTGCTATATCCACTTTATTAAGATTTTTGCCTTCTATTTGCTCATAATTGTCAAGTGGTCACAATAACCCTTTAAAGACACATCAAGTCAGTACAGTCTGTTTAAACAAACTCCCTTTATGCTCTTCACAACAAAAAAAAAAAGCCTACCTAAACTCAGCTCAGCTCTCTGTAATGTCTTACACAATAAGAAATCAAACATGTCTGTCTACCTACACTTCTTTAAAACCAACCTTCTGAACTATCTTATTTAATGACAAAATCAGTGTATTCTTCATAATCAATAACCTACTCCATCCCCACAACAGGTATGACATAATTTATTCATATATATATATATATATATATATATATATATATATATATATATATATACATATATATATCCACATGTGCGCGTGCACACACACATTATATATATTACATTACATGTATATACATACACACACACAACATGAAAATAACTAGTAGGAAGACAAGGGGAAGGGCTGACAAAAGTCTGCAAAAAAAAAACAAACATGCAGAAATCCTGGCTTACCATGCCATCTATCAAGTACCTATTCTGGGTATCTGTCTCACGATCAATATCCAACGCAAGCTGAAAAATTAAAAACAGAGAAAATTTTATAATGGTAAATCAGTTTATAAATCAGAGTGTTCACAACAAAAGTTGCAGAATCCTTAAGTCAGGTGAAATGAAAAGGAAAAAAGTCAAAGTACCTCAAGAATTACAATATTGTATGTAAACCTAGCAAAACTGCCTTTCTTGGACTCTCAATATTTACTTATATTTGTCAGCTAAGGTGCAGTACTAATCCACATATATATTTTTTGCACTCAGTACAGAAGCACTGTCTGGTTAAGTGAGTTGCTCAGAGTCGCAAAACAAACAAACTGAAAGCCAAGTAAGTAAGGCCGAAGTTTTCAGTCTCAATTCCAAGGACTAGTAGCCAGGCATTACGTTACTACATGAACATACAGCAAATAGCCAAAATAAATGAATAATTACAGTAAATAACAATGCTTCTAAAATTTCTATCAAACTTACCTTCTGAACCACTACTAAAACGAAAAAATAAACTGATTAAAGAAAAAAAAAAAAAGCATTTCCTTTTTAGATCTGTTAAACAAAAAACACACAACTGACCTATAGATAAAGTAAGCTTGTATACAGGTACTGTTAGGGAAGGGATTTAGCACTCTAATGTGGAAGATTGAGGTTAGGGGTAGGTTAGCACGCACAATACACTTTATTCATGCCTGCCAAGATTACCTCTACCCTAATCCTCCACATAAGCTCCACTCGAGTAACCCGCATGCGCAACCTCAACCTGGTCTGTGACATCAACAGGACTTGTTGGCAGGACAGATTTGTGTCCCAGAGACGACGACTCCTGTGGTAGAGACTCCCTTTCTGCTAATTAACCTTTTTTAAGTGCAACCTGGATAACTGGATGGGAAACAGAAAAAAACACCCGCTGGGAGTCCACCTGTGTCCCTGCTGGACAGGGGCATCGGGTGCTGACTTGTCAGAACTTGGGCTAAATTCTTGGCTAGGCTTGTAAGGCCCTCAGGGCCAACAGCCTAGTAACTTCCTATTAGGATACTAAACTCCCTTTCCCTGAAAGTATCACTGAACAACAAGAAGGGACACAGATGCTTATGCGCATACGCACACTCACACACAATCACTCCACTGTGAACGGTGATTTGGTGATTTATCCTTTTCCCTAGTACTTAACTCTCCAAGACTCATATGCACACACAACCCAAAAAGACACAACTTTCATTTGTAAGTAAAGTTTTGGGATTACTACCACATCCCACTTAACTTACATTAACTATTCATCACTTCAACGAATGCCACCTGTGATCATCCACTCGACCAAAAATGTAGGCAAAAATATTAATCAACATACATTCAACAAATGCAATGCATTCTATTACACATATGTACATAAACGCACACACAATTTTCTTATATGTATATCTAGTGCATTTACTAAACTACACATGCTAAGAGTATTTGGGGCTTGCAAATTTTACTGAATACACACAAAAGTGTGACTGGAAAAAAGTGAAATGCTAAATTACAGTTGTGTAGTTAAGTTGGTGGGATTTACCTTTTGGTTGGGTGGAATGTTTTATGTTTGGGGGATGCCAGAGTGATGTGAACTACTTATCTGTAGTAATGAATCCTTGCTGGTGGGATTTAGAGGTTTTGACAGTGATTCTTGTGTTACAGGGATTTCCCTCTTGCTCAACTTGGTTTAACCCTGGGGTTTGTATATTCAAGTCTTGGGGTGTGGAATGACCTTGCACCCCCACATGGGTGAGGTAAAGAGAGGCTTGCACTCTGTAAAAAAAATGTACCAGTGATTTACCTTTGGGTAGGGTTTTTGTTTGGTGCTCAGTAAGTTATAGTCAGTGTTTGGTGTGTGCATTAAATTTTGGGCATTCATTTTTCTACCCCCCCCCCCCCAATTACTGGATGGTTGCCATTTAGCTGCCATAATCATCATACACTATATTATATAAATACATACACATACACGTGTGCAATTATATTATGCTATACGTTAATAAGACAAAACAGAAAACAAGTGCTAAGTATTCCAAATTAACCAATCATTATGCTTGGCTGGGGCGAACATACAAGAGGAAGACCTTTCATGTGATATATTGATACAATAACTACAACAATGGATGCCCCCTCTTTTGGCAGTCAGAACACACTTCAGGACAACTATTCATAAAGCTGCCATGAGATGACTTTGACCTGATGGCACATGATGCAAAAAAACAAGTATGTATTAAATTAATTATAAAACTACATTCTTTCATAAATGGTTTCACAAATCAAGAAAAACCTAATTAAGTCCTTCACAATCATGTTAAACAAAATTTGGATGCATGCCTCACCTATGGAAACAGGATACAGCAGTATCGGTTTACAATATAATTGCACATCAGAGCTACACACTTTTAGACTAATTAACCTGACCAGTACTCTATGTAAAAATCATGGAAGTTGCGATAATGCAACACATCCAAAATGGCACTGGGTACCTATTTCTGTTAGACTGTGATGATCCCTACTCTGGGCCAGTAATCAAGGAGCCTTATTCCTCACCAAAGACACCAGTGAGGGAACAACCAACAAAAATGGATACACAAAGTATTTTCAGATGCAGCTTTCTGCACCAAGCACAATTTCCCTTAACAGCACACAGGGAGCACTCTCCAGACCTGGGGCTGGACTCTCTGTCTTTCTCCAGGCCCCAAACAAGACACCACACTGACCACTTTTGAGCTCTGTGTACCCTGTTTCAAGTAGTTAATGCACACACTTCGATGTTTGATTTTCACACACACACCCCTGGGAAAGGCTGGAAAAAATTTACCAGCTGTGCCTCCTCTGCCCAGACTATACGGTAATTATGCTGCCACCAGTTAGCTACTTTAAGGTTCTTACAAGGGTACCCAATTATACTGAGCAAAATTAATACTAATACAAATGACAGAGTTTGATCAATGCAGCAAGGTTTTCAGGAGTGGCCGCAGTGTCACTAAAATAAGCATAAGTACTCATAAGATGTTAAAAGTATTCTCTAAAAGACCAGCCACAATGAAAGGTATAGAAATAATTAATAATAAATAATAAATTAGAAAATATAAGAAAACTGAATATGTAGTTAGAATAAACACCATAGTTTCAATCACAGGAGAT
This sequence comes from Protopterus annectens, assembly GCF_019279795.1. Classification (NCBI taxonomy): domain Eukaryota; kingdom Metazoa; phylum Chordata; order Ceratodontiformes; family Protopteridae; genus Protopterus; species Protopterus annectens. Next base: position 240,245,812 of record NC_056743.1, read on the forward strand.
ATAAAAAATAACACAGTTGGACAAATTCACACAGATGCAGAAAAACTTTTAGTTATGTACTCACCATAACTTCAGACTTTTTCCATTCATCCTACATCTATTACCATTCTGAATGATGGGTTCGATCCCCTCGGCTCCCTCGGCACGCTTTATGCCCAAAAAGCGAAGTCTCTTATTGGCTGAGCTTACTATATCCCAGGATGCACCACTACCGGCCCAATTTAATTTTAGAGATTGAAGGGACTGATGCCAAATCCATGGCTGGTACTTCTGATGTGGAATCAGAGAGAAGAACCTGGAAAGAAGAACTTTTGTTTGTGGTTTTTTGTGTGCAGCCATAGGTCGCCCTCTTCTCCCCAATCTCTTGAAAACCTGGGCTAAGCAGTTGCGGTTTAGAGAGAGAGAGTGGAGAGAGATTGTCCTGCTTAATTTGTCCGCCATTTGATTTTGACTTCCTGGATGTGGGCTACTAAGAAAAAGCGCTGGTAGCTACAGCCCATTCACACTCTCATGGCCTCCTGCAAGGGGATATGATCTGGTCCCTCCTTGTTTGTTCAGATACTGAGGCAGTGGCAGTCAGAGCCAGTGAGATAGATAGGGAAGGACCCCAACCAAGATCTGTGAGCCTGAGCCACTACTGCCAAACACTTTGGTGACACACCTGGGGGCTGTGGTGAGACCAAAGGGCAGAGCACAAAATTGGTAATGAAAACATCCTTCTCCAACAAGAATGATTGTAACGCGACCATTCGGAATTGGATTTCGATTGGTGATTGGTTCAGTCTGCTGCTGAGATCAATATTGGCTCAGGGTCCCCTGTCTTTTGGCACTAAAAGAACCTGGTCATGATGTGGTGGGAGGCTGAAAGAGGGTCGCCAGAATTAAAGCCCTTCTGGTGCCAGGGCTCTCTGCCTGCCTGGCTCTGGGACGGCTTTCCCCTCCTTCCCGTCCTCTGCCGTCTGCCTGTGAATCTCTGCTGCTGGGAGAAAAACTTGCGATTTTTCGGAAACCACATTTTCCCCCCTTTAGCCTTGGATAAGGGCAGAAAGGGGAGTGAAATCACGGGCACCTACAGCAGATAAAGTTTTGGAAATGCCTCATGGGCCGAAAGAGAAAATTGACGGCGATATAGCCAACTGAGAGCTAACGGACTGAGTCAGCGAGAGGCCATCTCATCATCCGAGTCAAGAACGGAGATCTGTCCCATGATTGGGACAGTGTATCATTGTCCAGACAGGGGTTCCTTCCTCTTGGTCTTCGAGAAAATCTTCTCCGGGAGTCTGAACCAGGGGTTGAAACCTCAGGAGGGAACCCGGACCTCACTGGGGAGGACCCCCAGGGCTCGGGGACCAGTCAGGCTCTGGGAAGGCTGGCTAAAGCTGCGGAACCAGGGGAGGGGACTTGTGAGGCACCACGCATGGGGGCAAGAGGACCCCGAGATGGCCGAACGGTTTGGGGCTCGGAGAACCTCCTGGGGCCCGAAAGCCGGACCCCGTGATCGAGCTGCCGAAGTCAGGAGCCGAAAGCAGCCGAGTCCCGGGAAGCCACCCGGGTAACCGAGGAGAAGTCAAAACAAAGGTCTTCGGACCCCCCTCCGTCACCGCAAAGAAGTGGCCAAGGCCGACCCTGAGTGAGGGGCGCTGCCGGGAGCAATGACTTCGGAGCCCACCAAGCACATGAGGAGGACGGCACCGGAGGAGGCGAGAGCGGAGGTGTGGCGGCAATGGTTGATGTGGGTCACCAAAGAAACAAATTTTTGAAGACTGGGGACTGGAACAGTCTTTTGGAAGACTGGGGACTGGACAGTCTCCTGTCTCACTCGAACTATATCAGACAAACAGGAGAGGAAACAGGAACGGGAAGAACGGCCTCCATCGGGCCCCGCCTCGGAGGGTTAGGGCCCGAGCCGCTCGGAGGCGCTCGGCTACCAGTATCGGGCAGCATCCATCGGCCGATGGTGATTCCAGGAGGTAGAGATGGCGCCATGAGCTGGCGCCAAGGCGGCTGCGAGCTTGTCGAGCCGGGAGGTCGAGCCCATGAGCCGTACCCAGCCTGCAGCTCCCTGCTCCAGTGCTCAGAGAGGAGCCGCATTGGGTGCAATCGAGCACAGGGTTTCAACCTCTCTTCAAGTCTTTGGAGTCCCTGCCTAAGTTTGCCTAAGTTTCTTCAGCAGGGATCCCGGGAGGACTGGTCGGAGGACTCTCTCTTCTTGGCGAGCAGGAGAGGGGGATGCCAGCTTCTTCAAGGAGGAAGGTTTAACTAACCCCTTAAGAATCAATTTATTTTTTTCTTGAGGAGACCCTTGAGAAAAAGCGTGACATACACTGCATGACTGCCCAAGTGCTTTGCTGCCTCGTGATATACAAACGAATGAATGACTGTGATAGATGATAGACATTTTAATTTCCGCATTTTTTTATTTATTTTTTTAAAGCTAAAGGGGAGAGACATTGATGTTACACAATTTAGTCACTCACTGGAAAGTAAATCACTAAAGTCTTACTGATGATAAAGCTAAGCTTACAGTAATAGCTTAATGCACACACTTCAGAAAAGTTAGTTAATAAAAACTACTCAGCCCAGCCAGCTCGAGACACTGGTAGTGGTGCATCCTGGGATAGTAAAGCTCAGCAATAAGAGACTTATCACATAACATCAATACTTAACTATTCTCACTATATTTTCCTCTGACTACAGAATCACTGGTCCCTAGTCAAGTTACTTACTACAGCAAGCCAGGATGATGAGTGGTGAGTTGCTTACTACAGCAAGACAAGATGAGGTGTGTGGTTGTGTGAGATACCAAAGAGAGATCTTTCCTGTCAGGTTCTGAAAAAACAAAGTGCTGCTGTGAGAGTTCTGGAATATCTCTCACTTCTTCTTCTTCTTTCGGCTTTTCCCGGTTAGGGGTCACCACGGCTGATCATCTGTCCGCTCATGATTGGCAGTGGAGTTTTACGGTGTTGAGTTGCCAGCCCGGCGCCCAACCTTCCACAGAAGACACACACACGCACACACTCACACCCAGGGCCAATTTAGAGTGTCCAATCCATCTACTGCATGTCTTTGGGATGTGGGAGAAAACCGGAGCACCCAGAGGAAACCCACACGACCACAGGGAGGACATGCAGAATCCGCACAGAAGGCACCTCAGCCGAGAATCGAACCGGAGAACCTCTTGCTGTGAGGCGGCTGCACCACCGTGGCCACCATCTGGAATATCTCTCACTAATATCTAAAAAAATAATTTCAGTGCTGGTTATAGAATGACATCACATCTGGTCACCTGACTCTGGTAAAATACACACCCAGAGTTTTGCTAAGATCTGTTGCAACATCTGAAAGCTATAAAACAATTTCAAAAACTTCCACTCTTCCAGGGTAGCAGTTAGTTCACCCCTAAAGACAACACAATAAGATTCCTAGTCCTGGGTTTCCCAGACATTTTTATCTCTGGCTGCAATCAGACCTGTAAGATAAAACCTTTATGGCCTAAACCAACCCACTTAATTTTCAAGCTATTTTTCAAAATTGCTGGACCGAGATCTACTTTTACCCTTCAGAATTCTCTGTTAAAATATATACATTTAATCAGTTATAATTATACTGTCTGACATACATGTATATCTCTTTTCTGTCCGGCAGCACCCACTGTCGATGAATTTTTAATACAAGCATCTGTAAAAACAGTGCGATAGTCAAATGACATAAAATTATTTACAAAACTCCGGCTGGCTATGCTAGCATATATTACACATGCACTGCCCTACTCTCACTGGCACAGATGGCATCACCTCATATCATCACATAGATATAAACAATTTGGGTCTTGTTACTCGGAAATACTGCAGCATTCTAAAGAGGTTAACCACAGTAATTGAAGGAAAGGTGGTTCATCCTCTTTTCTTGACCTTATGGTATTTAGTCCTATTCCACATGAGAAAGCAAATAAATTAAAAGCATTAAGTGCCAAACCACATGTGATTAATGTCTAATGGAGCAGTAATGATCCCAGCTTTAAATTTCAATAAGACATTAGAATAAATGATTTTAATACATTATTTCCACAATAGCCCATTTACTTCTGAAGAGCTCTCTACTCATTCCAGAGAAACGGGTGTGCTGCTTAATAGACAATCACACAGTAAGCAAAACTGAATTATTAACAAAAAAAACTTCAAAACTACATGTTAAACTGCTTACAGCTGACCAGTGCTAGATCTCTAAGGCAAAATTTGATCCAGTTCCATTTGCAAGTATATGCCTGGAAGGCACTTCTGGGGATCAAGGAATCCTACACTAAATCATACACCAACAGCAGAAAAAAATAGAAATTAAAAAGAATCCTTACACAATAACTTTCAAGATTAAAATTGCAGAATAAGCTTTCTCTTGTATTCAGAGTATTACGTTCTTTCTAGGAAACGCATGCTTTATTAATGTCTATTTTTATCCCTTATCCTGACAACCATTCTCTCTCACCCACTACATTCCCACTGTTTCCCCACTGGAGGGAGTTTTCCATCCAATGAGGTGAAAGATGCCTGAAGGGGTTTCCTTAAACAGGGGCAATTTTTCTGGCTTGCGCCATCGCTGGCATCCCAGCTAACAGGGCACTTTATTATGAATAGCCAAACTTCTCCACTAACAGTGCTCTGAGTACTTGCTTCATAGCAGTGACCACCTATGGCTTTTTAGTCCTTACAAGCATAGTCATCCACATGCATCAAATGTGAATGTCACTGTTTTGGATGGTCAAGCCAATGTCCACTAGCTCCCTTCACCCAGACATACCCCTGCCCTCTGGCAAAGGCTCTGTCAACATAGCACCGGTGTGACCAAGCAGGGACCACCATCCCTCCTCCCTCAGGATAGACACACCCATCTTCTCTGACAGTACCACCAAACTCCCGAGCCGCTTCTTCTCTGGTCAGGCATTTATCCTTCTACCCACTGGTGCAGGCTTTCAAAAATAATTCTGATATATACATATACAACTGTACACATACATATGCATAACATCCATTTCTATTACCTACTGCTTACATATACCTATACACACACATTAAATACATACATATATTTTATGTATGCACCTACACAGAGACAGATACACACAAAATCAATGAACTGTCATTAAAATGAAACCCTATTAGTGCAAAGTAAATCGATGAACTTACCTTTTCACCAAATAGCTACTTCTACAAAACAAACAGGAAAAGGTAGGTAATAAAAGCTCACTGTAGATCGAATACTATCATACCAACTAACATGGTTAGTATACATATGCTACACGTCTGGGACCCTCTGTGAAAGGTAACTGCTTGAAAAATGTCCAAGCAGTGACCTTTAACTCCAGAGATGTGAAGCCAGACAATGGCTAGAATGCAAAAATTGTAAACAGGGGTGACAAAGAAGGGCTACCTCCCTGGAAGGGGTTCATATTATAAGCTCGAAGGTCCTGTTCAGCGAATACGAAAATAGCAACACATATTTACCGAACCCCGTAAACCGCGAAATTTAAAATTACGAATCATCATACTTGGCCAACCCCACCACCCGCTATGCTACCTACCCAAACAAAATAAATAAACCATATACATGCACTATGTATCTATGCACTTACCTTAACCCGCACCCTAACCGTAAGGTCCGCAACTGTCGCACACTTACCCTACAGAGATATACCCAAACAAAATAAATAATCCACACACATACACTTAACAAAACCTTACTTCTAACCCAACATTAAACCTTACATACACTACCTATCTATGCACTTACCTTAACCCGCACCCTAACAAAACCTTACTTCTAACCCAACATTAAACCTTACATACATTACCTATCTATGCACTTACCTTAACCCGCACCCTAACCCTAAGGTCCGTAACTATCGCACACTTACCTTACAGAGTTATACCGCAGACGGGCCAACTATGACGAATCGACATTTCAAATTTCCTGGTTTTGAACGTTCACTGTTTTCGTGGTTCGCACAATAAGTGTCACTCTTTTCGTATTCGTTGAACAGGACCATCGAGCTTCTAATATTAACCCCCTGGAAGCACAATCTACATAATGTCTGGCAAAAACACAGACAATCGAGTGACTGACTGGCCATGATATGTGTCAAGCAATGAAAACATTATATGAACAACACCCTTGATGGAGTGAACTTGACAACAGCAGTCTTCAAGGAGTGGTTTGTCATCTAGCTAGCAAAATATACTGTAGTTTGTGGTCCACTTGGTAACAGGTTGCCTCACAACTGTAAGCACTGCTTTCACTGAAGGAAAGGAGATGAGTACCTGTTCCATCCTTCTGGAGCTCATACATTTAAGTAAATCTGAGTTTGCAGTGCACTGTCTATGTGTGAAATGCTCTCTCTACAATAAATTATGGTCCCAGAAAATTAATTAACTTACTTAATGACAGGACTATGGTTCCATAAGTGGTATTAGAACTAAAGGAATCCAAATCCTTATGAAAGTCCAACTTATGGCTTCTACCAAGTATCAGGCTGATGGTCAAAGAGCCTAGAAGGATGTGATGGTTAACGATACTAATTTCTGGAATGCTCTGTATCTACCCAGAGACAAACAAACAGAACCACCTCTGCAAGTTCCAGACCCAAAGTTTCAAGCAGGGTATAAGCAAGCCTGTCAGTCTTGACAGCAAGGTCCCAAAGAGGACATTGACTCCTCAAAGTTGGGCAGATATGTAGAACATCTTCAAAAAACTGATTAACAAGGTAGTGCTGGGCTACCATCTTGCTTGCTGCTACATACCGTAGCATAAACCCAAGTAGCACGCACTGTACTGTGACCATAGACAACTGAAATATAAAACATACAGCTACGTACATCAAGATTATCTAACTGACTAACTAGGGTGACACTGCTCACTGTACAAAAGAAGAGCCTATTTCTCTTAGCAGAGAACATCTGGCAAGTGGAAGGTTTCTGGCAACCTTAAGCACATGGAGGACCCAGCAGAAGCACGGGATCTATGTCGAGAATAGTCTTAAATTACCAGGGAGAAAAAAACTTTAAACTACTCCCTTCTCAGCAGTATAGTAATGAGGATAACAACTGTTTTCTTTGAATTCTATGACTGGATTTGGTCGTGTCAACAGCAACTCAAAGGCAGTTTAAAGGAATTAGGTCCCTTAAAAAGTATATCTTGGAATTTTATGGGGGTGGGTCTGAATCTTACACTCCCACACTGTTCACCTCCTCTACTTACACATACAAACTCCAGGGTCCCAACACTTTTGAAAAAGAAGCTATTTTATCAAAATGGTCTTTCAATGAGATGGCTCTCAATGAAACAGCCCATTTACGAAATGTACTTTCAAGCATGTTTTCCTATTTCTCCAAGACCTTGTGATCTTACAACTGCTATATATCTTGGAGGGTTTACAATTACAACTTGGAAACTGCATAATTCGACCAGCAAATGGTCAACTTGCAGCTTCCAAGTGGGCAGAATGTCAAACCCAAATCGATCTACTACACTACAGTGAATGGGTAGTGTTAGTCGAGCATTTGGGTTAGACATTGTGCAAGGGGATCGTGGTTCAGAGAGGAATAGGAAATTAGCCCATTTCCTCACTGAAGTGAGATCTCAGAGTTGGCATATTTAATTTGCAGGAGGTGTGGGGGGCACAGCCCCCATATGAGGGTCCAGGTGAGCACAGCCCCCCTGCAAAACATTACAATTAACGTGCCATTGACTGTACAGTCTAAAGGTACATTAATGTTCATAGCAGGAGGTGAGTGATCTCACCTCCTGCTATGTCGATTACATCAAACCATGGTTGTCTATGTATTCATTTTCGAATTGGTTTACTTTTCAGCATGCTGAATTCCACATTTAGTGTCTACATTTTAAACGGTCAACTGATGCAGTTTCGACATGCCAATACCAAACCATCTTGGAAATAGTGCAAATAAGTGGGGTTTGCCTCCACATGGTGGCATGCTGAGAGGATGCCTTCCTACAAAAATGTTATTCAGCGTATGTTGAGAGAGTTGTGTTTCCAAAATTTAAGATGCAAGCACTTGCATCAAAAATGCTTGCTGTGCCATCTTGGGAATACAAGTAATTCACACTCGAGGAATCAAAGAGGAACCACAAAGGGATACTGACAAAAGGATTTATTAATTATCAGCTACCAAACAGGCCTGAAACTGCTGATTAACTCTCAATCTCTTCAGGGATAGGGAATCCAGTAAATGTTACACCATTACTTGTAACTCACTGACAGATATGCATGGTCTTTCTGTCCAAGGCTTGTAAATAAATGCCAACCCGTTCTTATGGGGAAAATGACATACTGGATGTTTGAGTAAAGTTGAATGAGGTCTGAACTCAGCTCCCCTTCCAAACCAAAAAATGCTACTTACAAGTCATGCAGGACCCTCCCTTCCTGGTAGTTACATCTCTCCTAGTTCACAAAGGAGCTTAGGAAGTCATCAAAACATGTTAGAAGCATATGCCATGTGTTCTGTTACAGGAAAGAAGATCTGTCAAGGGAAATTCACCAATCCAAAGCTTAGCATTAAGGTTCAGACACTAGAAAAATAAAACTGAAGTGTTAGCTTTGCAACCACTGGCAAAGTCCACTGACAACGGCTGGACATAATATGATCCAAAAAGAAGAAACAACTCTGCAATCAGTGCCATCTCTTGGTCCACTTAAACTACAATCTGAAACATACAAGTGATCCTTGAAGAAAGTGCCTGCCATAAAGTCCAGAAACATCAGCACAGACACTCAGCCTCCTCACCCAGAATGTCAGGCACATAACTTTGTGTGTCCTATATCCCAGCAGGAATGCTCAACAAGAAAACACACTCAGGTCTTTCCCAATAAAAGCATGCATCTCACAAAAACTCTGAGATGACTATTTCAACTTTATGAAAAGCATGTGGATCTCAAACCCTACAACTGCAAAAGTGAAAGGACCTAACAGTAAACTCCTCAAAAAGGCCACCAGGAGACAGCCATCAAGAAAACAGAAACAAAGGAGGTCCTTCTGCAAGGTGATCAAAAGTAGAACCAGTACTTTGGCAAATATTATGGGTGCAAAAGAAACACCAAAATTGTAATATTTTGTACTGGAAGTGGTATCTACCCAGACACCAATGGACAAAACTTCCTCTGCAAATTTCATACAATGACATATCAAAAGCATCCATCATGCTCAGCAACACCACCCCACAGTCCTCCAATAGCACAAGTATGCCTGCCTGGATAGTCACTATTTAGAACTTGACATACAGGATATGCACCTTTAAGCCTCCAAGGCAGAAGTCCCTTACCTGCTTCACAAATCAAAGCAATGAGTAAAAATATGTGGTCTTATTCAGAACGAGGGGTAATCTCTATGGCTGCTGAAATAAGTAGAGTCTGGGGACAGCCACAAAAACTTCATGCTAATGCATTTGGCTTCTAAGAAAAAAGCATTTTTGGTAGAGGACCTAAAAGCTTTAAAGCTTGGTATTCTGTGACCACATTTTGCATCCCGCTGCTTCTCTGTGTTGGCCCAGAAAAACCTGGAGTGATCTCCACCCACTACCCATTAAAAGACCTGGAAAGCAGTTTACAGTATGACAGCTAGGCCAACACATTAACCATCCTGGACACCACAGCTGAGAAAGGACTGCACCGCTTTGCCCTATGAACAGAATCTTTTCAGCCCAAAGAACTGCACTGCCTTAAGGGAGAACAAAGAAAAAGATCCCCCAAACCTTTTTCTCCTGGAAGTCCTTAAAGATGTCCCAAAAGTCTACCGAAGAAGAACTCACTCAAAAAACAGGTAATGACAAATATGTTCCTAAATTCTACCTTAACAGAAGGGCACCAAAACCACATCCCTTTGCCCAGTAACATGTTCAGGAGCCTGCTACCTTAGCAAACGCATCACTGCAGAGAAACTATGCAGGGCCTCATGGAAGCAAAAAATATAAAAACTGCAGTAAGGGCCCTGTGTAGCTCTGTCAAGTTCCCAGAAACAGGGAGGGCTGTAAGCTTCCAATTACTGTCCACCAAGGAGGAATAAGACAGCAGATGGACCCAAACCCCATATGAGCAAATGAGAACATATTCTTGGATACTTTAAACACAGCCTCAGTTGGACTCCTTAAGAGAAAGAAGGCTTGCAAGAGTAAGCAGGTGGTGGAACAGGGGGTCAAAAATACTCGGTCCCAATAACAACCAAAACTCTCATTCTAGAGGATGGGGGAGTTACTTTCTTAGTGCAAGTCCATCATGGGAGTACTGCAGCTGTTTGATACGGGGAAGAACAATGCAAATATCCCTATCAGCAGAGGAGGTGCTTGCAGTATACAAAGTTGTCCAAGGAGTGGCCTCACCTAGATAAGGATGTAGATGATGCCTTCACTTCTGCTAATTATCTGTATCTCAACGGTCCAACACAGGTCTGGTATATCATGCGAGGATGTCTCCCGTCAATCCCAGCACTAACACGCTTCATCTCTACATCTGTGCTAGGTGACAACTGGAAAGGGTGTGCAGGCCAGTTTGTCTACACAGTCAGTAAACATGACTAAGAAAATAAAATGAATGAACAGAAAAAACAAACAAAAAAAAAAACAAATAAATAAATGAATGACTAAACAAAAGCAAATGAATAAATAAAAAAGTAAAATAATGAATAAACAGGCAAAAATCAATCAATTCATCTCAGGATGCCATCAACTTGCCCTTTTTTACTCGCTGGGTAGATGGGCTGAAATGTTGGCAATGAGTAAGGCTGAAATTGAGTACCAGACTAAAAGTACACCCCATGATCAGACACAGCTGAAAAGACAACTACTGCCCGAACTGCACAGCCAGTGCTTGACAGTATGACACACCCAGCACTAATTAGGACTGGCAAGATATGGTTGTTCCATCAGTGCAGTCTCGGGGTCAGCAACTCACGGTTTGAAGTAATACAGTTCCAGAAATGTAAAACATGGGAGTGCCATTCCTTCATTGAAACAATATATAATTATTTTTTTTGTTTGTTTTAATACTGAGGTATACTTGAGAGACTGTAATTCTATCCTGTTACTACCCCAGTATAGTACTATTACAGTTGCAAAACTGGTACAACCTGACAAAGCTCAATGTTGACAGCAGATTACTGCTCAAAGTGCAGAGTAGTAACATCCCTTCACAGCATTAAAACATTAAACTTGACACCAGTTGAACAACAGTACCAAAAGTGGAGAAGCACCAGTCAGGATTTTAGCATATCATAGTACCGCCGCAACTACAAAATATAACTGCAAGGTACCAGAAGGTATAATGTTAAAAGAAATAAAACAAAGTAACAAATTGTAACAAATTAGTACAATACAAGAATCATTTACATCTGGGACACATTTAGTAATCCTGAAGAACCGGACTCTTGCTGGACCTACCAGACGTATAAAAAGTTTTTTTAAAGGGATGGCATAACAGACAACCTGGGGGTGAACTAGTTCATGGTGGTGCCCTGGGTTGTGTACGTACGTGCATATATATGTTTTATTTATATATACTTATACATATAAACATACACACACGTATTTATATACACATTTACATACACATGCAAATGTATAACGTGTGTGTACGTTTAAGTGCGTGTACGTGTACATATAAATATACACACACATGTACAGTTCCTCCTTGACAGCTTTTAGGGTGCTACTCAATAAAAGCAAATTAGACAAAATGCTGTGCAAGATAATTTAACCCAAGGGGAAGTGCCTACAAGCAGCATGTTCTCTCCTTTTAATTTCTCCGAATGTTTGTTAAAAAAAAAGTGAGACATGGATGTTCCCCCTTTCTAAGTCAGGGTTCAATTAAAGTTCAGTAAAATAGTAATGCTTCAGTTTTTCAAAGTTTCCCAATACTGCTCTTTTCGGCACCAGTAAATATACCTGAAGTGCCTCCTTCTGTCGTGAATGTGTCATTATCTGTACTGGTTAAAAAATGTACACTGTTGTTCCTACTACTAAAAGGAACAATCTGTCTTGCTGTCTTTATTCCACATTACCCTAGTTTTTGCTTACATATTTTGGTAATTTAAAACTTTACATCTCTCAATGGCCACAGCACTGTAGTCACTACCTTTAGCTATTTCAGTAATTGTTGCTTTTGTCTCTTTTTCCTCAGCTACAACATCTGTTTTTCTCACTTTTACTTTGCTGGTGGTTGGTACTGGAGTTTCATGAGATAATTAGTGCTGCCTGTGCTTCTAAGTTACTTGCATACTGTAGTGGTTGCACAACTTCAAGTGTAACAATCTTGCCACATTACTGTATCTTCACTGGATGACCAATGACATAATTTACAATGGTTGCTGCTGCTCAGGACCTAGTACTGCTTTTAAACAGATCATGTGCAAGTAATTAAACAGGAATATGTAACTAACCAGCTTGAGTCTGGATGCTTTGTTTGCTAGATTGTCTGTCATACGCTTGTTTTCTGCATCCAACACCTCATCCATTGCACTTGAGTTCTGACCTGAAAAAAACAAATTAAATTAAACATTTTTATTATATGTAAATCAACCATGTGTATCAAAGTAAAACCACCTGCTAAAGTCCAAACTTGCAGAAACAGGCAGAATTACTTCAAACTCATCTAAACAAAAGCATCAAGTATTTGTTTGCAAAAGCATTATATCTTCTAGCATCAAATTTATAGTCACAGTGCTTCAGGCAATGTCTATACAGAGATTTCTGTATACTACAGATAAATCGGTCTAAGAACCTATAGGTGATATCACAAACAGAGGAATCTGACACTCAAAAAAACTCCCTTACAACAGTTTTAAATATCCTAAAACAATTCTACAAAATTACAAAAGGTAAAACAAACCCACATCTGAAATGTCACCAGTGAAAGAATTGTAAATTTAACATGTCTGATTTATAGTTTTGACGCTTCACACTTAATGAGCTCAGAATGTTTTTTAACTTCACTTTGTTTCTGTGTTGCAAAAATCACTGCAACACGTGTGAAGACACCGGGAAGGTGACTCTTCAGTCTAAGATTCAGCACTAGTTCAGCTAAAATGCATTTCTCTTCTGCACTTCTTGTTTAACTACTACAATTAAACGGAAGCATGCCTAAACAAGGAGGAAGGGTGATGCAGTTGATATCAACCACAAAGGGAGGGGTTTGGAACATCAACAAAGGCACAAACTGCAACCATGGCAGCGTATGTATGATGGCCCCTCTGGCTGACTCTTAGGTTCATAGGTAGGTACTAGGCTATCGGCCCTAGGGCCCATACAAGCCTAGCCAAAAAATGTACCCTGGCTTTCGCCACCCAAGAAAATTATTTTCCTGTGCCCCTGTCGAGCAGAGCCACAGAAGTGATCCCCGGGGTGAATTTCCCATTTCCCATCCAATCATCAAGATTTTTCTTGAAGAGTGCTAATGAGGAGCTCTGTTTGACATAGATAGGTAGTCTGTTCCAGAGTATGGGAAGTCTCTGGGACAGGAATCTATCCCTCCAGCATGTTCTGTTTATTGTGGTGACAAGGGTAAGGTCCCTAGAGCGTGTAGCTCGGAGGGATTGGGATTTCTTCAAGTGGAGCATGTCCAACAGCTCTGGGTTTGACATAGCTTTGTATGTTAGGCAGAGATCGCCCCTGAGTAGGCGATATGCGATGGAGTAAAGCTGTAGTTTTTTGAGACGGTCTGCATAGGGCATCTGTTTGAGGCCAGTGATCCTCTTTGTGAGGTATTTCTGTGGTCTTTCCAATTGTTGTAGATGTCTTGTGAGGTACATACCAAAAGGGGCGTTGTACTCTATAATGGGTCTAATGAGTGATGAGTAGAGGGGAACAATGACCTCTTTTTTCTGGATGAGAATCCTTTTGTGATGAGATGAGCCACGTAGAAGGATTTCCTGACCACTGTGGCAATGTGATTATCAAAGGAGAGACTACTGTCCACCTGTGTCCCAAGGTCTCATCACATTTTCGGCATTAAGTAGACTACCAGCTATGTGGTAGTTCATGGGTACAGAGTTTTTACCAAAGGGGATGACAATACACTTTTTGGCATTGAGCTTCAGGCCATGGCTTTGACACCAGGTATCTGTCTCAGTGAGGCCCTTTTGTAGTTTGTCCACATCGTTAGGAGTTTCGATTATGGCTCCTAGTTTGCAGTCATCTGCAAACTTTGTTAGCCAAAGACCTTCTGTGTTGGCCTGCACTTCAGAGAAGTAGATACCAAACAGGAGAGGACCCAGGACTGAACCCTGTGGTACTCCACTTGTCACTGGTCTCATGTCGAATTTGGGATCCGCTACTTTCAGTGTGGGTTCTGTCCGTGAGACAGTTGGCAACCCATCTTGTGACATAGGGATTTATACCTAGTTTAGTGTGCTTATCTAGAATTCCAGAGTGGGGGATGGTGTCGAAAGCCTTGGCGAGATCTAGATAAGTTGTGTGAACCATTTTACCCTCATCTATGGCTTTGGTGACTGCTTCAAAGAAGTCAATCAGGTTTAGGAGACATGATCTGCCTTTTACAAATCCAAACTGAGTAGGGTCCAGAGTTTGGAGATTACCAATGTCTTTGTTTATGAGTTCCAGGATGATACATTCCATGGCCTTGCAGACCAGGCTCGTCAGGCTAATGGGGCGGTAGTTCCCAGGGTCCGTCGTGGCTCCCCCATCGTGGAGTGGGATAACTGTCGCAGTGCGCCATTCAGTGGGTACAAAGCCTGATGTGAGGCTATGATTGAACATGGTACTTAGGTAGGGTGCCAGTTCATTCTGTAGTTCGTGTAGAACGCAGCCTGGGATATTGTCAGGTCCCATGGATGCTGTGTTCTTGGCTTTGGAGAGTGTGTTTTTTACCTGTGCAGCCGTGATTATAGGAACTTTGCATTCTTCCGGTATAGAGATGGGCCCTCTAGGGGGTGAGAGGGGGGTAAAGTTAGCACTGAACCTATCTACTAGGATGTTGGCAATATCAGTTGGTTCTGTATATTTAGTGCCATTATGCTGTAACTCAGAGCAGATCTGAGTGTTCCCATTTAGATTCTTGACATAGCTATAGAATGCTTTGTGGTTGTCTTTAGAGTCAGTGGCAATTTTGTTTTCGTAACTAGCTTTGGAGGATTTTATGAGGGATCTCAGCTTCTTACTGAGGTTGACCAGGGAGTTCCTCCAGTCATGGGATTTTACTCTTTTTTGCAACAGTTTCTTTCTTCTGTTATAGAGTTTGTTTATGGCAGAGGACCACCAGATTGGCTTCCTTTTTTTGGAGGATAACATCTTGGTTCTATTAGGGATAGCATGATCCATGCACTCGTGTAAGTGCTTATAAAAGTGTATTTGTGTAGGATTCGGCAGTCATACCTCTATTGTCCGTCTGCATGGGTGTCATGAAGTTTGCCACTTCTGTCTTAAGAAGTGTGAAGTTGGCTTTTGAGAAGTTTTTTACGATGGTTTCCCTAATTGGGGCTGGGGGTGGGATGTGGATGTCTGGGCTGATTAGCTTGTGGTCGGATCTGACCAACGAGGAATTGAACTCTGGTGTGGAACACCGGTTTCCCATGTTGGTAATGACCAGGTCTAGGATATTGCTGCCCCTGGTGGGGGTGTGAATAAGTTGATCCAAGCAGTTGGAATTTATGAATTCTAGAAAACGTTGAGCAAAATAGTTGGTACATGAGTAGTTTTCCCAGTTAATGGTGGGGTAGTTGAAATCGCCCATTATTAGGGTGTTGGGTTGTACCCTAATACTTTCCAGTGTATCAAGAAATGAGGAGGGTGAATCCTGGGGCATGGTGGGGGGTCTGTAACAAGCTACAATTTGGATTGCAGTCTTGCCCAGAGTTAGTTGCACTTGGATAATCTCGGATGCATTATGCTGTGCAACTAGCCTGGAGGTGTGGATATCCTTAATGAATATGGACACGCCTCCGCCTTTAGTGTTTCTTTCTGGGTTAGGTGGCCGAAAGGTGTGGTATGAATTGAAGCCTGGTAATGCATGGGTGCTCTCTGGAGCTTTGAACCAGGTCTCTGTCACTGCACAGATGTCAATGTTCTCCATTTTAAGGAGTGCCTCGAGTGAGTGCATTTTGAGGTTTAGACTTCTAGCATTGAGTAGCATTACCCTCAGATTTTGCTTGCTTGTACCTGTTACTGTGGTGAATTTGTCATTTGAACCTTGCCTAAAAAAGGCACTATAGGGGTGGCAAGAGCCTTAGCCAGTATCCGTAATCCTAAGGGAGACAGGTGCAGGCCATCTCTGGCAAAGCATTGTGGACTGTCGATCATGTCGTCCCAGGCAGACAAATACTGGATCCCCTTAGAATGACACCAGAAGCTTAGCCAATTGTTGAAGTCAATCATTTTGTCCTTGTACTGTGGTATCATTCTGGGTGATGGCAGGATAGGGTTAGGGTCATACCTGCCTGGGATACAAGATCGGGGAGTTCCTCCATGTCTCTTTTCATGTAGTCCAGGGAGGTACGTCTCAGGTCATTCACACCAACATGGACAATGACAGTGTCATATTTGTACTTATTGTGGAGTGACCTGAGTGCATGCTTTATGGTGTGGATCCTGGCACCTGGCAGGCAGCTGACAGTCACTTTCTCCTTGTTTAGTCTAGTGAGTGCAACATCAGTGTGCCTGACTATAGAGTCACCTATGACTAGAGTGTTGGGTACGTTGTTATGCCTTATGGGCTGTGGTTGAGTGGCACAGTGAGTTTGTGGGCTATGTGTCATTTGGGTTGTGTTGGGGGGTGGAGTTTGCTTGCGTTTATGCTTTGGATGTCCCTGATGCTTGGGCAGGTTTTTATTGAGAGCCTCCGCGAATGTAGGTGTGTGTTTTGTGTTTCTATGTGTGTGTTTTGGTGGTATAGGTTTTGAGGGACTATGTGATGAGTGTGGTGTGGTGCAAGTGTTTACCTTCTCCTCTTGACTGTCTAGTCCAGTCTTGGGTGAAGAGAGCTTTTCTTCCAGTTTGGCTATATAAGTGCATCTCTCACAGGTTGTAGTGTTGGGTGGTAGGAGGAGAGGGTTGTCTGTGTACATGAGGCAATTGCTGCATTGCCCCAAGATGCCCAGATTCATCAAGTAGACAGGAGAAATCACTGGGAGCTGAACCTTAGACATGCCTGGATAAGTGTTTATTTATTAAGTACTAAAAACTGCTTTCCACTAGACAAGTGAGGAAAGTTGAGTGCTGTAGTAATTTGCAGCTTATGTAGTGCTTACAATGAGTTCTGAACAAGTGCTGAGTTCAAAGAAACAGATTTGAGTGCTGAAACTAGAAAACTGGCTAGTTATAAGAAAAAAAAAACTCAGCTAGAAGGCTTCCCTCTTGACTGTAAAAGCAACAGTAAAGGCCTGATGGACTACAGACATGGACTCATAAAAGGATAAAGAAAACCAGGGGGATCCCACCTCTTAAGAGAAGATTTCTCTTGACTCAAGCTGCTAAATAAAATTCCTTTTATGAACAACCTTGACAGCAAGTCACATTACAAACCAACATAATATTTTTAATTTTCCAGCTGAAAACTACTAAAAATTATTTTAAGGATAGTATAAACGGCCATTGCACTTTTAACTCTACAACCAATACAAAGCTGACACAAAACAAACTCAAGTTAAAACAAAAAAAAAAGGAGAAAAACTTTTCTTAACTCATTAACATCTCTCTAAAGATAGCAGAGTGACACCACCAACTGTTTACTTTTACTTCTTCATACATATATTATTAATGCAAATCCACATTACATTCATACTACATACCGGACAATGAATTGCTACTTTAATATGACGTGCAACATAACCGCAAGTGACTCCAGACTCATCTAGGAAAGCTACTAATATTGATATTCGTATTCACACAATTATGTATAATTTCACACTTCTGTATATATCAATAACAAAACTGCACGGACAGACTTGGCTGGCTTCATATGATAACTCACAAATGCCTAATATACAACTGTTGAGGAAGTTGCAAAAGGTAGGTTTATCTGTTGTGAAGGTAACTGTCCACCTTTAACAGTAGTTCAACTAGGTATAACCTATAATGAACAACAACAGGCTGAAGCATGGGAAACATTATCAAACGAGAAACATCAACAGACATTATGCTGATCTTAGTTGGTCTTTACTCCCCAACCCCATGAAATTTCTGGGTAGTAGTAAAACCTACTTGTGTGTGTGTATGAGGGGGGGGGTTGTTTGAAGAAAAAAAAGAAAAACAGTCAGCATGCAGCTACTGATTTTAACATGTCAGCCTGTTCTGAAATACATTTCAACTGCTCTTCAAACACTGCCCCTTCCCCCACATTTAAACTAATTACTAGAGGCACTATACACTTCCCAAAATCTATTTCAGATAGTATCCTAGTCATAATTTGAGATCCAAGGTTGCTTGCAGAATGTTTAACTTTTTTCTGAATGCAGGGCAATCAAAATGTTTGAAAACATGCACAAACATACCCACAGTCTTTCTCTGTATAACTACATTTATACATGACAGACTGTATTTGCCTAGTGGCCTGGTCATAAATGAAGAGATTCCCTGAAGCAGCTGACCCACCTGGTTAATAACTTCAAATAAATACACAACGAACTTGATAGTATTACATGTCAGAAAATTAATGCCCCCTTACACACCTTACAAAACAAAGATCAAAATGTAAAGAGCAAACACCTTCATAGCAGCTGCTTAAGGAAAGAAGATACAGTACATATTTCTTACAAAACACTGTAAAGGTACCAAAAATTCTATGCAGCTGAAAAAGTAGAAAAGATTAATACCAACTTTCACCACCCCCGAAAAAAAGCTAACCTATAAAATCTGGTTCTAATATGCAAAGGGATATAACCTTGACTATCAAACAAATGACCCACGAACAATTAGTGTCCTAAATGGTGGATAAGCCAATGAGAAAGGTTGGTAGTAAGCGATCAGTGCATGCTCTCCCATCTTGAAAGAAAGAAGGTGAACCAACCTGTCAATAACTACTGAAGAAAGAGAAGTGCATGGCATGCACCACACAAACTGGGGGTATGTGCAAAGCTCTGGCAAGCCACATCTATGTGGTAGACTTCATGGTCGCATACTACAACATGTCTGCTTAAAAGAGAAAGCAATGCAAGCTACTGCATTTACCAGGATATAGGTCATCTGTGGGAGAGTTACTAGGACACCAAAACACAAATGTCTGCAGTCATGACTACTGATACATGACCATGTCTGTCCTGCTAATGATAAGCAAGCAATGATTGCACTGTAGACTACATGATTCAAAGACACAGGATCCAGAAAAAAAACATAAGAAAAAAAAAACATTATCCATAGTCTGTAAAGAAAAAAATATGTTAAACAATAATAAGATAACTACACAAGATAGAGCTACTTGCAAATGCACAAAATTGTAAAAATAGCATTGCAAGCCTGCTATCAGTTAAAAAAAAAAAAAGACAGGAACAGACATGCACACACATACATGACCACAACTAAATCCCAGACAATCTCAACATCAACAGGTAATGGAAAACAAATGACCATGAATAATTTTCAACTACTTCCACAAATAAAATGACTATCAACATTCTCATAGGTTCACAGATAAGTATTAGGCTATCTTCCCTTGCAGGCCATTTTAAGCCCACTTTCCTTTTTGGTGTTTGAATTAACCTATTTCACTTAATGTTAGATTGGCCTTACCCATCTCATTATGTATACTAATGTGTTACCCATAGTAAGAATAATTAGAATTATACCATAGATAATTTGAGGGGACCTATGCACGGCATAAAACATTTAGAACCTATCTCTATTCATCAGCAGTACAGGGGACAGCTCAGGGGTAATTTTTTATAGATGCAAGTCATGCTTAAATACAGACAGGTAGGAGGTTTGTTTTACGTGGAGTCTGTTCCAGAGCAGTGGTATCATCTAGGAAATATACTTGTCCTTCCAAATGGTTCTGCTGAAGTTGTATGATGCCATTTGGCTTGCTGATGTGCAGCAGATCCATCACTACTGGGTCAGAGGATCCCTTGTATACCAAACACAGGTCACCTCTTAATAGTCTGTAGGATACAGAGTAAAGTGACAGGGCTTTGAGTCAGTCCATGTAGAATATACGGTTTAGGCCTTGTACCCTTTTAGAAAGGCATATACTTCAACGTTCCGGTTGTCGCATGTGTCTGGACAGATACACTTCAAATGGGGCATTACACTCAACAATTGGCCTAATAAAGGTTGCGTAAAGGAGCACAACGATATTAAATCTAGATGGATCTCTTTTGTTTATAAGTGGTGCAATACAGAAGAACTTTCTTATGCCAATGGGCACACGGTTGAAAGTAATGTCACTGTCCAAATAAATTCTCAAATCCCAAACAACCGGGTCAACTCTTAGGGGCATACTGCCAATGTGGTAGTTCCACTGGGTAGATGACTTCCCATGTTTAAAATAATGCATGTTTTGGCATACAGTTTCAGTCCATAACTCTGGTACCATTTACTTGTGGACAAATCTTCCTAGATGATGGCCACTTCAGCTGGGGATTCAACGACTGCCCCCAGCTTGCAGTCATCTGCAAACTCAGCCAGTCAGAAACATTTGGTATTAGCTTTTACTTCAGAGAAACTGATGCCAAACAAGAGGGGTCCCATCACAGAACATCGTGCGACTTGATTGGTGACTGGTCTCTTTGTGGAGGTAGCTTTTAATCTCGAGTCCTAACTCTGATCCAATTGGCAATCCAGCAGGTGATGTAGGGTTTCATTCCCAGTTTATTTAGCTTTTCTACTATGCCTGAGTGTGGGAATATGTCAAAAACTTCAGCAAGGTTGAATTATGCAGTGTGTTTCGTTTTACTTCCATCTATTGGTTTGCTGACTTTTTAAAAAAAGTCAAATTACATCTCTCTAGATGTTTACAGATTAGCCTCCAGAGAACTAGCCATCTTGATACAAATAAACATATTGACAAAAATAAGCATCACTTGCCAAAGTTTAAATAACATCACATTTAAAAAAACATAATGAAGTACACATTAATTAATGCTACATCTCAGTTTGCTTTAAAAATATACAAGCCTCTTGTATCAGAAGTGACTAACAAAAGGCTACGATCCAAAACACAAAGTTTAATATTGAAAGCACACTGTAAGAGTCACTACGTTAAATAAGCCCTTTTGCAAACTTCCCTGCACTTCACTTTGATCTATCAATTCCTTCACCTCTCTTCAAAAAGTACCCGTTCTTCAGTAAAATGCCTCCATGACTTTCTGATAATTCTTTCCTGTATAAACATCAGATACGTTTTCAAAAAAAAACTTCTTCCCACCTCTATTCCAATCTGCCATCGTTAGATTACACTTTGTAAGTTCCGGATTCCAAGTCCGGGGTCAAAGTTGAAATAGTGCGCTTGGCAGACCCACTGCGTGACGGATGACAG
The DNA here is from genome assembly GCF_019279795.1 of Protopterus annectens. Classification (NCBI taxonomy): domain Eukaryota; kingdom Metazoa; phylum Chordata; order Ceratodontiformes; family Protopteridae; genus Protopterus; species Protopterus annectens. Next base: position 240,267,290 of record NC_056743.1, read on the forward strand.
TAAGGCTTTAAGTGAGTGCGTCAGGAAGACTAAAATTGGTCACTGTTATAACCTATAAAGAAATAATACACAAAAGGGCACTACAAACAAAACTTTATTTTCCCTAAAGACTTTTATACGTGAGGTATTAGGGCTCACCCATTTCCCTACCCCGTGTGCCCTACAACTACAAATACTAAACATCTCTGTTGGCACTAGCCACGTAGTACCGGCGCACACTTCTGAGCAATAATGTGCAATCCTTTTTAAGGTTCGACTTTTACGTCATCAAGAGGCGTTGCACTACGTGCAGCACCATCCTTTTCCGCGAGTACCATAACTAACAGTTACTGAGCACTGTGGAGGGCATTGCTACTTCTCTGGGTATTACCAAGAGAAGTAAACGGTCATGTTTCATCCAACCACCCACAACCCCTTTTTCTCATTTTTGCATATGGGTTTTCGCCACGCTTACTTCTAGTTCAGACTCGTAGCTCCTACCTAGAGAATAAGAATTAGGCATTACATGAACAATTTCAGTGTTAGAAATTTGGTCTAACCAAGGTAACGCCCACTTTGATGTCATATTTATTCCTGCCCTTATGTCCTTTCCCAGTGTTGTTTTAGTTCCCAGTGTAAACTATGTCCTCATATTGCGTTCCGATCAGCTTTCAGACCGAGAAACAGGACATTTTAACTTTTCATCCAACCATGTCGTTCAACCTCTTATATAGTGGGACAAAGGACCAAAAATAGGGACGTATTTTAAATATTATTCTTATAAACTTGGAAAGTTGCTTGAATAACAGGACTTGTATTAGCATGCATTTTCTGGTCTGAAACCCAAATGTATGTCATTATTTACAGGCTTCAGTCCTCGGTGATTTGCAAGAAAAACACACATTTTATGAAAAACAGACCAAAACTATAGGGCAAAAATCTGAACATTCTGCGAAAATCTGAACAGTTGGGAAGTATGTTTGAAAGTCTTCCTTACCAGTTTCTACAGATGTAAAATTTAACAAGTATCTCTGTTATGGTGATCTGCGCTTTTTACTCCGATAATATACTTCCCCACTATTTAGCAGTGGTTCTACGTAGTACAGTACAATGTCATGATAGGAATAGTATGACAGAAGAAGTGCGTTGTCAAATATTAAATATAGCTGCACAATAACGAAATCCTACTCTACTTTCTCACTAGACATATAACCGCTGTTTTTCCCTGCCAGCAGGCAGCAGTTTTGTTTGTGGTTTCTGTCGCCATAGCAACTGTCGCTGCTAAAAGAAATAATTCGTTTAAAGAAAGTGCAATCGGGAACATTTTCTGTATACTCCCGTCATTACTTATTTATTTTTATTATGTGTTTTTGCTGTGTAGAGTTCTGAATGTCTTTACTCAACAGTTCCGGATCAAGCCAAAAATAATACTGCCATCAAAGACGTAAATCGGTGACAGTTTTGACGTACTGCTGCCAGTGGCTTAGATAGTTAATCCATCAAAATGTTTTGTATCAGAACATAGTTTCTGAATAATAAGAAGTGTAAGGCCATAATGTCTGCCAAAGTGATTCCACAGATAAAATTAAATATAAAAAATATGGAAAAAAAATAAAAATATAAAAAAATAAATAAATTGCACTTCACTTTATTCATCAGCTTTTAGTGTATTTGTGTTTCTTCCTACTTTATGACTTTATTTTGCTTTTGCTGCTTGTTCTTAAAAGTATTCAATTGCATTTATTTTCATGCATTTATTACTGCTTGTTAGTAGCCTGATTAAATTGTAACTATTATTCTAAGTCTTTTGGTTTAAGCATTTGGCCTTCTGGACAGTTGTTTTACACTAGGAACGTTTGTGGTCTACACTCTTGAGGCAGGAGAGGTAGCTTACATCCTTCTAAGTTGGGAATTGCTTGTTAAAGGCTAAGTGTGTCTGTTATTCTAAAAGTGTCTTAGTTCTGGTTTAAGCACTTGGGCTTCATGCCAGTTATTTTACATTAAGAAGGTTTGCGGTCTGCATTCTTGTGGGAGGAGAGGGTAGATTCTGCCCTTCTGAGCTGAGAATTGCTGGTTGAAGGCTTATTGTGTCTGCTTATATGAACTGTTTCTTTCTGAAATAGGTGCACTTTGTTTGCTGTAGCATAGACTAGATTCAGACCTGCTGAATCTAGCTCTGTTTATATAATTTGAGAACTAAACCAGGTCATCTTTTGTTGGAGAGAGTTCCCCTGCACCCTAGTGGCAGGAGTGTGCAGAACTCATCTGATTGACGGTTGCTGGAACAAGGCTTAGTTTTCAACTTTTTTATTGGTTAATTGGTTAATTTGTTTAAATCAATTTGCTTGTTTGCTACTGTCATATTTAAGTGTGTATTTGTTCTCCTGTGTTAAATCAACCTAAACAGAGTTTAAATATCTTTAGCATTGTCTGGTTACAGGTTTTGCTGTAGCCAGATCTGTTTTTGTGATTCCTATGTTTCTCTCTACACCATCTTGTGTTGGTTGGGGCCTACCTGCCCTTAGTGGAAGTAAATGAACTGGTTGGAACTGGTCTGGCATAAGGTGTTTAGCTAAGAGCTCAGGGTATGGGTTGTTTGGTCAATTCCAGTATTTCTATTTTACTTTCATTTTTGTGTATTTAAACCCCGCGTTTGCACAGATTTGTGCTTGTTTGCACATCGCACACCACCGCTGAGCTGTTTTAATCCTTTGCAAGGTATCTCAGCTGCATTTTTTCCCTTACCAGTACTCCTGTGTAAGTGAGGCCCTCGCTTCCAGCTACTGTATTGATTTTATCCAGCCCTACTCACATCTATATGTACTCCCCTTAGATAGTACTCACTCTACTATCCTTGACATCTCTTCCACAGATTCTAATAACTGTGGACAGACAATTTCCTATGGTTTCTCCTGCTAGTCTGGTTGATATGGGCATCCTGAGACAGTGTAGCAACTGCCTCATATACACAGACAATCCTCTGCCACTACCACCTAGGAACACAAAATGTGAGAGATGCAATTACATTAAGAACCTAGAATCCTTACTGTCTCAATCACAAGCCAGTCCATCTGGCACTGAGAAGGTTGTCTGTGCAAACACTACAAATACCACACCTCTAACACCACCCACACCTGTACAACACAATCCTACTTATGCAGAGGTTCTCAACAAAAACATACCTAAACAAAAGAGACCTCCAAAACAAAAACACACATGCGCATCAAAACCCACAGCACCAAGCACCACACATAGTACACATGCCTGTGTCTCACAGCTTCTAAGGCCCAACCACAAACCCACCATACTAGTCATAGGAGACTATCATGAGACACAGAGATGTGACCCTCACCAGGCTATATAAGGAGAAAGACATGGTACATTGCTTGTCAGGGGCTAAGCCGACATATCATGCAAGCACTCAAGTGTTTTAACAACAGGTACTGTTATGACTTGGTCATAATCCATGTTGATGTGAATGACTTGAGATGTACCTCTCTGGACTGTATGAAGAGAGACATGACTGAGCCCACTGAATATGTGTCACAAGCAGGTATGTCACTAGCCTTAAGCAGCCTTCTACTGTTACCCAGAATGATTCCTCAATATAAACAGAAAATGATTGACTTTAACAATTAGCTTAGTTTCCGTTGTCATTCCAGTGGGATCCAGTACCTGACAGCCTGGGAGGACATGATTGACAGACCATAATGCTTTGCCAGAGATGGCCTTCATCTGTCTTCCCTGGGCTTCATGCTTCTGGAAAAGACTATTGCCTCCCCCATAGTGCCTTTTTTAGGCAAAGTTATGAGCACAAAATTACAATGTGAAAAATTCTTCTAAATGAAATTTAAAGGCTATGCTGCTAAATGCTAGGAGTCTTAGAATGAAACTGCACTCATTGCAAGCATTCCTCGCCCTGGAGGATGCTGACATTTGTGCAGTCACTGAAACCTGGTTCAAACCTGGGAGATCACCCCAGCCTTACCAGGTTACTCATCCTACCATACTTTCAGACCCCAAACAGAGGGTTACAAAGGCAAAGGAGGTGGAGTTTCAATATTTATTAAAAACATACACACCTCCAGGCTGGTCAAACAGTATGATGCACAGGAGACATTCCAAGTGCAGTTAACTGTTAACAAAACACCTATTCAAATCATAGTTAACTACAGACCCCCAACCATGACTCAGAACACCCACTCCACCTATCTGGACTTACTCAAATCCATCAAGATTCAACCATCTACACTGTTCCTGGGTGAATTTAACTACCCAGCTGTAGAGTGGAAGACCTATTCTAGCCCAAACATGAATGCCTGGAGATCCCTTGACTTCGTCAATGCCATTGCATTGGATTAGCTGTTTGACACCCCCACGAGAGGTGACAATATCCTGGACCTGGTACTAACCAACATGAGTAACCACAGTAGCACCCCTACAGAGCCATCCTCCTTGGTAAGATCCGGCCATAAAGCAATGACTTTTGAAGTGACCATCTCCCCTGACCCCTGCCCCTCCTGTAAGGGTCAAACAAAAAAAACTTTTCCAAAGCTGACTACAATCTCCTGAGAGCAGGTATAAGCAGTTTCACAGGCACTGTCCCTTCAGTTGGAAGTAGTACTAATGTCCAAGCCTACAACAAAAAACTATATGAGCACCTGCATAGATGCATGGACTCAGCAATACCTGACAGGATCAAATCATCTTCTTCAAGGAAGAGCAAACCTGTCTGATGGACAGCAGCAATAAGCAAACTCTATAATAAAAGGAAAAAAATTGCGGTCCAGGACCAAAATGGAGCAGGTGCCAAGTTGGAAGCAATTTCTCCTTTGTCTGAACAAGCAAATAAGGTCACTGGTAAACTTCTGTAAGGCTAACTGCAAGTCCAAATTGGCCACATCCACTAAGGACAATCACAAGGCCTTCTTTACATACATCCGCACTCTCAAGGGTAACACCAAAATCTCCTCTGAATTGGTGGTCAATAACACCACATACACAAATGCCATAGATATAGCCAACCAGATGGCAGACAGATTCAGTGAAAACTTCACCTCCTTGTCCCCCCATCAGTAAACCAGGACATCCACAGCACCTGCCCCCTCCCCTCATTACCAAGGAACATGTCTTTAATGACCTCTCAAAGGCAAAAAATAAATACAGCTTTCCTGGGACCTGACAACATCCCTGACTCCATCCTACATAAACTCAGGCATGAGCTCTCAGCACCATTAGGCATCCTATTCAACCAAAGCCTGAGCACCAGCTTCATCCCAGCTGAATGGTGGACAGCCACTGTCATCCCTCTACACAAAGGTGGAGCATCCATTGACCCAGGCAATTATAGACCCATCAGCATAACTAGCCTGATCTGCAAGGCCATGGAATGCATTATCATGGACCTTATAAACAAGGACATTGGCAGCCTCCAAATGCTTGACCCCACACAGTTTGGTTTTGTCAAAGGGAGATCATGCCTGTTAAACTTGGATGACTTCTTCGAAACAGTCACCAAAGCCATGGACAAGGGAAAGAAGGTGTACATCATCTACCTTGACCTAGCCAAAGCCTTCAACACTATTCCCCACTTGGACATAATAGATAAACTCTCCCAGCTAGGCATCAACACTTATGTTACCAGATGGGTAGCTAACTGGCTCACTAATAGAACCCACTCAGTCAAAATAGGGAGAACCACCTGTAGTAATAGATCTGTAATGAGTGGCATACCCCAAGAATCAGTCTTGGGTCCTGTACCATTTGGGATAAACTTTTCTGAGGTGCAAGCAAAAACCAGTGGCGTATGGTTGACCAAGTTTGCAGATGACTGCAAGCTGGATGCTGTCTTAAATTCCACTAGTGATGTGAACATCCTCCAAGAGGGTCTTACCCAAACTAATGACTGGTGCCAAAACATGGCCTCAAACTGAATGCCAAGAAATTCATCATTACCCCCTTTAGGGAAAATGGCATCCCCACTAATTGTCACATTAATAACAATGTACTCAGCACACAATCAGTGGACTTGGGCACCCAGGTTGATAGCAACCTGACATTTGACCACCACATTGCCTCTGTTGTATGGAAGGCTTTCTACATGGCCCACCTCATAAGTAAGGGTATTCCATCCAAGAACAAGAAGGTCATAACACCTTGTACTCCTCCCTTATCAGAGCCATTATCAAGTACAATGCCCCCTTCAGTATGTATCTTGCCAAGCACATGCAGCAGCTGGAGAGACCACAGAGATTCCTGACAAGAAAAATCTGGGGTCTCAAACATGTATCCTATACAGATAGGCTAAAAGCCTTGTCTCACCACTCAGTCTTGTACAGACTACTCAAAGGTGACTTGTGTCTGGCATACAAGGCCATCTCAAACCCAGCCTTGATGGAGTTGCTGCATATCCGTAAGTCAAACTCCACTCATGCAGTCTGCACACACGGCCTCAACCTGGTCTGTGACATTAATACAACTTGTTGGCAAGATAGAATTTTGTCCTAAAAACTCCCCCATCTGTGGAATAGACTCCCTTTCCATGTCAAGCAGAGTACTTCACTAACCCTCTTCAAGAGGAACCTGGACAACTGAATGGGAAACAGAAAATACACCCCTGGGATCCTACCTGTGTCCCTGACCTGGACAGGGGAAACAGTTGCTGAATTTGTGGGAACATGGACAAAATTCTTGGCTAAGCTTTTAAGGGCCTCGAGGCAAATAGCCTAGTATTGTCCTATGAACCTATGAATCTATAGGGTAGCGGAACCATTCAGCAGTTATTGTTTTCACTTCACTGCAAAAGATTCTCTGGTTCAATTCTCAGCTGGAGTGCCTTCTGTGCAGAGTCTGCATGCCCTCCATCTGTTCATGTGAGTTTCTCCCCGGGTGCTCCGCTTTCCTCCCACATTCCAACAACATGCATCTGGAGTATTTCTCGTCGAGCTTCCACAAAAAATGGGCTCTGTCCCAGTTGGACTTTCCCAGTAAACAAATGTTAAATAAGTAAAATTGCTGGAGGGACAGACCAGAAATATAGCAGAATCAGGGATGTTCGTGGACAGTCGTATGGTATGCTTTGTAGCATAAAGAACTGTAATTACCTTGTATGTAGCTCTCTATAAAGGCTAACATTCACATTTTATATTTGTTCTACGTTTTATGAATGTGTATTTATTAATGCCATGTGTTACATGTTTTGTACTTTTGCATAATACAGTTCATTATAAGGACAGGCATCTTTACATTTTAATTAATATTCAGTTTTGTCGACATTTCTAACCCTGTGACATTCTCTTTACTGAAGCTACATGGGTTAAGGGAAGAACTTCTAAACAGCTGCCTAATTCAAACAATTATAAGAAAAGCACTTTACAAAGTACCTCTTTAACCTCTTAGCGCAAGAATGTTGACAAAGCCAAAATTATTGGGGGGGTACAGAGTACCTAGGCCATTTGGAGCCCAGGGCGAGACCCTCATTTGGCACCCCCCCAAAAAAAAAATTAAACAGCAGTAAGAAAAATGTCTTGCTAACTACTTTTCACAAAAAACATAAGAGACCATGAGCTGTCCAAACAGGAGCTCTAGTAGGAGTACATCTTGTTACATTATTGGCATGTTTCACACACACACACACACACACACACACACACACCTGACATTCCACATAACCAACACACAAAACACAGAGCCAACAACACTGACATTTCACAACACCGAAACCGCACATACCGGACACACACAATACTGATACTTCAAAACCTCGACACACCTCTGTAAAACATACACACAACACACAAAAACATACAAAAGAAAAAATACAACACTCAACATAAAACTACCTACTTTCCCTCACTCGCACCCTGCCCACCATCTAAACCCTTACCACTAAAACAAAATATACACTACAAATAAAAACTCTAAAACACTTACCTTCACATTTCATGTTCTTGCAGGGGGGGCAACCCCCATACCCCCGTAACTTAAATATACCAACTCCGAGATCACACTACAACGTCCACAAGAGTGGATTTCCTGTTTCGCTGAAGTTGAACTGTCGACCATTCGGAAGTCGGCATTCTGACGTTTTGGTCATCTGACACGTCGAGGTTTTCAGCTCTGTGTTTAGTGTGTCGGTCTACTGAGATTTTGGTAATCTCAAGTAGACCCATATATATGTATATATAGATATATATATATATACATACATATATATATATATATATATATATATATATATATATATATATATATATATATATCTTTCCCATACAACTCAACATTTTGGCCCAAGAAATCTGGACAAAGCCTCACATAATGGGGGTACAAAGGCCCAAAAATAGGGACAGATTTAAATATTGCTTTTATCAACTTAGAAAGTTGATAGAATAACAGGGCATGTATTAAAATGCATTTTCTAAAAAAATATGAAGTCTTAAACTAAAATGCATGACATTGTTTACTAATTTCATTCCTCAGATAATCCCAGTGATTTGCCAGAAAACCAAACATTTTATGAGGAAGAAAATGAAGGTTTTGGGCAGAAATCTGGACAGAATGGCCAAAACAAATAAAATGGCAACATAAAATACTGGAGATGTACTTACGTATGTAATGCAGATTGGATACATGTTTACTTCAACTGCATTTTTCAAAAGCCTGTTAGAATAATGTTGAAGACATTATGAAAGCATTATAGTTTGATACCGTCACATTACCTAAGTTTCTAATCTTATGTAATGTATAAAAACCTGCAAGATGAGGAAGTGTGAATCTTCTACTGCTTTGTACCATCTTAGCAGTGGCAAGGAAAAGTATCACTAAATGATGGAAGGCAACCTCACCACCACAATTTGAAGGATTTTTATCTTCCCTAAAAGAAACTGCTATCAGAGAGACTAAAATAAAATAAAGCAGGATATGTCTTAACGTATTTAACAACAATCCTTGGATAAAATTAATATCTCTCATTCATTTATTTCAACAGAACTCTGCCTCTTGGAAGTTATTTTTTACAGTGATTACTTTTTACATAAACACCTCACACATTTATTGTATTGATTTTCAGTCTTATTGGAGTGTTAGTATCTCCATCACTTTAAATTTTCAGGCATTCATAGGTTCATAGGTTCATAGGTAGGTACTAGGCTATCTGCCCGAAGGTATTTATAAGCCTAGCCAGAATGTGTTGGCTTTCGCCACCCCCTTAGATTAGTTCCCTGTGCCTCTGTCCAGCAGGGCCACTGAATTGATCCCAGAGATAAACTTTCTGTTTCCCATCCATTCGTCAAGATTTCTTTTGAAGAGTGTTAGCGAGGTGCTCTGCCTAATGTAGCTTGGGATCTTGTTCCAAAGCATGGGAAGTCTCTGGGACAGGAATCTATCCCTCCAGCACGTCCTATTTATTGTTTGGTGAGGTTGAGATCCCTAGAGCGTGTGGCTCGTGGGGATAAGGTTTTCTTTAGGTAGAGCATGTCCATTAATTCTGGGTTGGACATGGCCTTGTATGTCAGGCAGAGATCACCTCTGAGTAGGAGGTATGCAACCGAGTACAGCTGTAATTTCTTCAGTCGAGCTGCATAGGGCATCTGTTTGAGGCCAGTGATCCTCTTGGTGAGGTACTTCTGAGGTCTTTCCAGCTGTTGCAGGTGTCTTGTAAGGTACATCCCAAATGGGGCGTTGTACTCTATGATGGGTCTGATGTGTGATGAGTAGAGGGGCACAATGACCTCTTTTGATCTGGATGCAAACCCATTTGTGATTAGGTGGGCCACGTAGAAGGATTTTCTAACAACTTTGGCAATGTGATGATCAAAGGTGAGATTACTGTCTACTTGGGTCCCCAGATCCCTTATCACGTCTTCCGTATTTAGGGGACTACCACCTATGTAGTAGTTTGTGGGTATTTTGTTTTTTCCAAAGGGGATGACTATGCACTTTTTGGCATTTAGCTTGAGGCCATGATTTTGACACCAGGTATCCGTCTCCGTGAGACCCTTTTGGAGGATGTCTGTGTCAGCCGGAGAGTCAATTATAGCCCCTAGTTTGCAGTTGTCTGCAAACTTGGTCAGCCATAGTCCTCCTGTGCTTGCCTGTACCTAACAGGAGTGGTGCTACTGTAACTATTGTACATATTTTTTAATCTGCTTTTATTTCTTTATGTTCATATGATTACTGTTTGTAACTATACTAATTGTATCTTTGTTCTATTGTTTCTCAAAACAAAAAAATAAAAAAAAAACTTTTTGAGTAAAAAATAAATAAATAAATAAATAAATAAATAAATAAAACATTTCCCTGGATTACCCCTTCAGCAGTTTGTCCACGTATGCACAAGCACTCAGATGACACCAAAATTAAACAGTTCCCCAGCAACTCCTTCAGTAGTTTGTCTATGTATGCATAAGCACCAAAATGAAACATTTCCCCCAAAAATCCCTTCAGTAGTTTGTCTATATATGCACATGCACCAAAGTGAATCATGTCCCCTAAAGATCAATTCAGGAGTTTTTATATGTATGGACAAGCACTTCAATGAAACCAAAATGAAACATTTCCCACCAAGATCCCTTCAGTAGTTTGTCCACGTATGCACAAGCACCAAAATGAATCATTTCCCCCCAAAGATCCATTCAGTAGTACGTCCATGTATGCACAAGCATCATTTTCCCCAAAGATCTCTTCAACAGTCTATCCATGTATGTGCAAGCACCAAAATGAAACAGTTCCTCCAGTGACCCCCTTCAGAAGTCTGTCTATGTATGCACAAGCACCAAAATGAAATGTTTCCCCAAAGACCCCTTCAGCAGTCTGTCCAGGTTTGCACAAACACCAAATGAAACATTTTCACAAAACCCCTTGAGCAGTCTGTCCAAGTTTGCACAAGCACCAAAATGAAATGTTTTTCCCAACAACCCCTTTGTCAGTCTGTCCAGGTTTGCAAAAGCACCAAAAAGAAACATTTCTTCCAACAACCCCTTCAACAGTCTGTCCAAGACTGCACAAGCACTAAAATAAAACTTTTCCTCCAACGACCTCTCCAGCACTCTGTTCAAGTTTGCACAAGCACCAAAATGAAACATTTCCCCAACAACCCCTTCAGCAGTCTGTCCAAGTTTGCACAAGCACCAGAATTAAACATTTCCCCCAACAACTCCTTCAACAGTCTGTCCAAGTTTGTACAAGCACCAAATGAAACATTTAACCCAAATACCCTTTCAGCAATCTGTCCAAGTTTGCACAACTATCAAAATGAAATGTTTTCCCAACAACCATTCAGCAATCTGACAAAGTTTGCACAAGTACCAAAAATAAAACATTTTCCCCATGACACCTTCAGCATTCTGTTCGAGTTTGTGCAAGCATCAAATCTATAGGTTTTCCCATGACCCCTTCAGCAGTCTGTCCAGGTTTGCACAAACACCAAATGAAATATTTCCACAAAACCCCTTGAACAGTCTGTCCAAGTTTGCACAAGCACCAAAATGAAATGTTTTTCCCAACAACCCCCTATGTCAGTCTGTCCAGGTTTACAAAAGCACCAAAAAGAAATATTTCTTCCAACAACCCCTTCAACAGTCTGTCCAAGACTGCACAAGCACTAAAATAAAACTTTTCCTCCAACGACCTCTCCAGCACTCTGTTCAAGTTTGCACAAGCACCAAAATGAAACATTTCCCACAACAACCCTTTCAGCAGTCTGTCCAAGTTTGCAAAAGCACTAAAATGAAACATTCCCCCAACAACCCTTTCAGAAGATTGTCCAAGTTTGCAAAAGCACCAAAATGAAACATTTCCCCAACAACCCCTTCAGCAGTCTGTCCAAGTTTGCACAAGCACCAGAATTAAACATTTCCCCCAACAACTCCCTCAACAGTCTGTCCGAGTTTGTACAAGCACCAAATGAAACATTTAACCCAAATACCCTTTCAGCAATCTGTCCAAGTTTGCACAACTATCAAAATGAAATGTTTTCCCAACAACCATTCAGCAATCTGACGAAGTTTGCACAAGTACCAAAAATAAAACATTTTCCCCATGACACCTGCAGCATTCTGTTCGAGTTTGTGCAAGCATCAAATCTATAGGTTTTCCCATGACCCCTTCAGCAGTCTGTCCAAGTCTGCACAAGCACCAAAATGAATTGTTTCCCCCAACAACCCCTTTGTCAGTCTTTCCAGGTTTGCAAAAGTACCAAAAGGAAACATTTCTTCCAACAACCCCGCAACAGTCTGTCCAAGACTGCACAAGCACTAAAATGACACTTTATTTCTCCAACGACCCCCTCCAGCACTCTGTCCATGTTTGCATAAGCACCAAAATTAAACATTTTCCACAACAACCCTTTCAGCAGTCTGTCCAAGTTTGCAAAAGCACCAATATGAAACATTCACCCAACAACCCTTTCAGCAGTCTGTCCAAGTTTGCACAAGCACTAAAATTAAACATTTCCACCAAAGACCCTTTCAGTAATCTGTCCAAGTATGCACAAGAACTGAAAATAAAACATTTTCCTCATGACCCCTTCAGCAGTCTGTCCAAGTTTGCACAAGTGTCAAAACTAAATGTTTCTCCCAATAACCCCTTCAGCAGTCTGTCCAAGTTTGCACAAGAACCAAAATGAAATGTTTCCCCCAATGAACCCTTCAACAGTCTGTCCAAGTTTGCACAAGCACCAAAATGAAATGTTTCCCCTAACAACCCCTTCAGCAGTCTGTCCAAGTTTGCACAAGCACCAAAGCAAAATATTTCCTCTAACAATCCCTTCAGCCATCTGTCCAAGTATGCACAAAAGGCATACTAGTAAGTATCCTTACTTGAGATTTTCTTTACCCTAGTATCTCTCCCCAACACTCCAAATACTCCCAGAGTGAGCTAACAGATATAGTGTTTTGAAATCTAAATTGCTCGCTTTGGATATCAATGATATAGCCCAAGACACTGTCTTTATAGCACCTCAGCACCACCCCCTCTAGCTGCACAATCAATCAGAAGTCTTTTGGGGCATGCCCAAGTAAAATTATGTAGGGGGAGACAGGATGCACACAGGAGTGTTTTGGACATCTGTTTGGGACATATGCATTGCCGTTTCCCTTAAAGGATCATAAAAAATATGTATTTGTTTTAAAATGTAAATTGTGCTCTGGACAACACAACACATAGGGTAATTGCCCCAATCACCCTGCCCTAGTTACACTACTGGGGGAGTGGCAAATGCCCAAAATCAGTGAAACTTTTTAAATATTGCTCTTATAAAACTGGTAATAACATTGCTAGAATAATGGGTTTTGCATTGTCATGCATTTTCTGAAGGATGTGAAGTCTAAAACTCAAATGGCAGCTAATATTTATGACTTCATTCGTACATTGCCAGAGAATCACAAATACTTTGAGGAGCAGACCAAGAATATGAGGCAAATATCCAGACATTTTGCAAAGCTATCAGTAATTGAGGTGTTCTTTACAGCAACTTGAGCAGATCTGAATGCACAATGTCACTTGTGTTTGTCAGAATTTTTTCTCTTTCATTTGATGAAAAAATCTATAATACTCATTTAGTAAAAATGAGTGTATGGATTTATTTAACAAAGTTATTTTGCCAGTGGAGGACAGACATAATATGGTAATAATTTCCTATTATTTTCATAAACACTTGTTTCTCATCAATAGAATAAAGCCACAATATTTTACTGTATTATATGTAAATGAGATATAGATATACTTTTTAAATTAATTTTGGGAGCATATTATTGCATCTCACGCTACTTATGGATCTTTATTATTCATTTCTTGTTCTGTTAGCAATATTTTCAAACCTATGTGACTATCAGATTTTTCACTATTTAGGAAAGTAATGTTGAGCAGAAGTAAATTCACAATGTTGTTTCTTTGCTTACATATATATATATATATATATATATATATATATATATATATATATATATATATTATAAATATAAGCAAATGTGCACAGATGTAGTCTGCTGATAAATAGTACATTTATTGTACTTCTTCTACATTTTGTACATTTCTCTGAGCTTTTCTCCCCAGGCCTCCATTGAAAAAGGACCTGTGTCCAGTCAGACTTTCACAGTAAACACATGTAAAATAAAATAAATTAATAAAATAAATAAATAGTTTGTGTTAGCTGAAAGCAAGTAGAAATATTTCATTGTGACAATCTTTTACTGAGGTTATACATCTGAGGGTTATGTACTCAAAGTGGCTAGAATGAGTGAGTACCGAGGCTATCTGTGGATGAATGTGACTGGCTTCAGCATTTTTTGATAACCTGTGGTAGCATAATCTCACCTGATTCTTGTTAGCCCCATCTGTTCAGTTCCTTCCTGTAGCCTTCCCTTGCTTTAACGTCTCCAACCACCACAGGGGAAGATGTTCGCTGTTTATATAATTTTTTTACTTATTTGCATTTATTAACCAAGGTAGGTCATTGATCCACGTGACCCTTTCTCAGGCTCATCCCAGGGGCACAGTTGTGTGCCTTGCTGTGATCCATACAGTAGGAAATGGAAGCCAAGTGAATCAATTCCTGCAACACAACACTTCTTCAGTGCTGTTAAGCACCAGTCCTGCAATAGAGCATTAACAGCTTCCTGATCTCTGACTGCTGTTAAACTACTTAATTTGAACATTTTTATCTCTGAATTCAGTGTTTTAATAGCTTCTTGATGCATTTCTTTAGTGGCCACTTAAAGGACAACAATGAGAATCTATTTTTAAATGCTCATCTTCTCTGTCTTTTTTCTCCCTGTTTACTCTTCCTGCTATGAATAAACAAAAATGCAGCATTTAAAATATTTTAAATTGACGGTTGCTCTCCACTAGAACAGTACCTTACTGTACTGTGGTGGTTTCACTTTCAAAAAACTTTTGTCCCGCCCTTTCTGCACTTCTCCAGTTCACTAATGTCATCAAGGTCATTGAATACAGGTAGTTTTCTGGCTATTTCCCTCCCCAAACTGACATCACCACTACCATCCTAAAAACCCACCCATGCTGTGATGTCACAGCTGGTCCTTCCCCTATCCATACAGAAAGTAAAGGATAGAACAAGGAAACAGTATATGAGTAAAGTCTCCTGCTTTGAGCTGTCAATCACAGTAGGTAACAGCTCAAATTACCCTTAGCACTTTGACAGCTAGGGAAGTTAGGTGTGAAGGGGGATGGGAGATGAGTCAAACTAGTACAAGTTAGGCTTCACAAAAGACTGCAGTTTAGCCATTCTAAAAAGAATTAACAGTAAAAAGCACTTTGAAAGTCTGTTCTGTGGCATTTGGACTGTTTGTGTTTTAAGTAGTCATGGAACAGCATGAAATGTTACTTAAAACTAACTGACTGAAAGACAGCATTGTATACATGTAAAATCAATGCAGTGACAGGAGCTTTAGGAAGAAAAAAGCCTGTGTGATGTAATTTTTTACAGACAAGCACTGCATTGTTGGATACCTAGAGGCAGACTAAACAATCAGCGTTACTTCAAAATGCCAGACCCCATGTGGTTAGACTGAGAAATTACGTATAAAAATATTTAAAAACCTGTAAATAGTCCCAGAGTGGTATTAAAATGTAGGAAACACCAAACCATGATGAGATAAACATGTTTTTTGAGTCTATGGGTGCAGTTCTCCTTTAACGATTAAGGGTATGACCTGTTATAAACAGTTTCCTCATGGTTCAGACTTGCAATAAGTTTAGATTTCATAACCATGGTGCATTCACCAAGGATTTATATCACTTATGTTGACGTATAGTACCCCACTGTTTGTAAATAAACAAATAAATAATGCTGGAATACTCAGCCAATCAAGGATATGAAGGAAATAAGGAGTTACTATTGAAAACACATTTACAGAATACAACAGCTGGAGGGGATCTATAAAAAGAGATTAAAGCATGAAATCATGGTAAAGCAAATAAAATGAGAGATATAAGGAAAGACAAGAAGAAGAAATATGCTTTGCTGCCTGTTAAGAAAAACAGTGAAAAGATATGACATGCAGCATAAAGTGGATGAAATGAAAAAAAAAAGTAACAGGGCTTTTGACAGTGGCTGGAGTACTTTGGGGAAAGTGGTATTTAAAATGCAAATAGAGTATATGCAGATTGGAGTTGATTAGATATGAACTTTTGGAAGGATCTGGGGTACAGAAATGTACTAAAGAAGATAAGTGTGCAATTTGGAATATGTGTGCATATTCTAAGGCTATGATGAGGGAGGAAGGCTGGGTGTTGTGGAAATCTACTTTAGTTGTATTTAGCGTAACAGACTTGTGAGGTCAGGTAATATAGCAAATGTGGGTTTAATTGTGAGATAAAAGATTATATATGTATTTCAATAGTTTATAAATGTAACAACTGGGTTTCATATGCATGTATATGTTGTAACTTACATTTAAAAATGAATAAAGTAACATAAGTAAACAAAAAATACAGATATTTAAGATTAGCCATCTGGATGCAAGCTGGCTAGTCATCTGTGAATAATTTACAGAGTCCTTTCAGAGATAAGGTAGTAACTTCTGATCTTTTATTAGTTCATTGTTTGAAAGCATCATCAAAGATGCACCTAGATTTATTCAGGAAAATGACAGTGCCTTCAAGAATTTCATGGAAGACACTGACTCATAATAGTATGTCCTTCTTCTTCTTCCCTCAGTTAAGTTTCCAGCTTACCTACCCTGCACAGAAAACCAGTTTCTTACTTAATATTTGCTCTGGAGACAAGACTGAGTAAACTATACGTACACTTTTTCATAAAGAAAGCTACTATTATACTAACCTTATTCTCAATTTCTCCTCCTCTTATTTATCTTGTGGTATGCAGTGATTTTATATTTCACACATTTAACCTAGCATTGATACTTATGCAAGTTATTGTATTGCTGTGATTGTACAACAGTCCATGCCATCTCCATAGGTTTATAGGTGCAGACTAGGTTAATGACCGCTAGGGGTTTTTAGGCCTAGTCATGCATCCCAAATCTTTGACAAGTTCTGGTGTCCTTGGTAAGTGTAAATAGGGGCTTGGGAGATGTAGCATCTACAAGTAGGGGCAGGAAAATGAATCATTTACAGGCTGCCTGTGTCCATTAGAGAAAAAAGTGTCAAACTAGGGATGAAGTTCCTGTTCCCCATCCAGTTTTTCCAATTTACACTTGAATTGTGTTTGGGAGGAACTCTGCTTCACATGGATAGTGAGCCTGTTTCAGAGAAGGGGTAGTCTCTGGGATACATTCCTGTCTCTCTAGCAGGTCCTAGGTTTAAGTCTTTAGAATGGGTAATTCTGGTGCTGTTTGTTTTGTGGATATGCAGGAGGTCCATCACGGTGGGGTCTGACAATCCCTTGTATGCAAGCCATAAATCTCCCCTCAACAGTCTTTAGGAGACAGAATACAGGGATAGGGCTTTGAGGTGGTTTGTGTATGACATGTTATTTTCTCCCTGTATTCATTTAGTGAGGAACCTCTGTGGACATTCCAACTTTTGGATGTTCCTGGTTAGGTACATGCGAAAGGGGGCACTGTACTGAATGACAGGTCGAATGAATGCTGAATATAGTGGAACAATGACCTCCTTGGACCTAGCTGCCATACCTTAATACAATGATTTCCTCACTACTGTAGATGTGATGATCAAAGGCTAGACTACTACCTATGTGTGTCCTCAAGCCCTTGACTGCTGGGTCAAGTCTTAGGGGTGTTTAGTGAATATGATAGTTACCAGGGGTGAATGACTTTAAGACACAATTATGCTTTTCTTTGCATTTAATTTTAGTCCATGGCTCTGACACCAGTTATTTGTGTCAGCCCTTCTTGGAGAACATTAGTGTCTGTGGGGTATTCTGTAACTGCTCCTAATTTGCAATTGTCTATAGATTTGCTCAGCCAGAGGCCATTGACATTAGCCTTGACTTCAGACTAGTAAATGTCAAAAAGGAGCAGTCCCAGGATTGGCCTCTTTCTAGAGGTGGAATCCCCAGTTCTAACTTCCTGGGTCCTGTCAGTGAGCCAGCTGGCTATCCACTGAATGACATAAGGGTTTATACCCAACCTCTTGAGTTTGTCAACAATGCCCAAGTAGGGTATTGTGTCAAAAGTCTTGACCAGGTCAAGGTAGGCAGTGTGAACCATTTTGCCCTCATCCATTGCTTTGGTGAACTTCTCAAAGAAGTCCACCAGGTTGAGTAGGAATAATCTGCCCTTGATGAAACCAAACTGGGTTGGATCCAGTGTCTGGAGGTTACCTTTGTCATTACTGATCATTTTCATGATAATTCTTTCCATGGCTTTGCATACTAGTGAAACTTATGGGTCTGTAGGTTCCAGGGTCTGTAGATGGCTCATCTTTGTACACCTTTCTGCAGAGGGATGACTGTTGCTCTTCCCCATTTATTAGGCATGAAGCCTGTTTGGAGGCTAAAGTTAAACAGTGATTCCAGAGGACCTGATAGGTCATGTTTCATGCTATTTAGTAGGCATCCTGTGATACTGTCTGGACCTGTCTGGACCTATCAATGCAGTGTTCATGGTCTTAGAGAGAACATTGAAGACCTCTTCTCTAATGAGAGTAGGGAGTAGGAGAATTACATTTGATGGTATTTCCTGAGGGGAGGTTAATGAGAGAGAGGGGTAAAGTTAGGGCTGAATTTGTCTACCAATAGGTTTGCCATATGTTTTGGCTTAGTATAGGTATCTCCATTAACAATGAACTCTGCACACAATTGTGTATTGCCTTTGAGGTTGAGGACATAGCTAAAGAATGCCTTGTGGTTGTTCTTGGCCTGAGAGACCATATTTACCTCAAATTTGGCTTTGGTAGATTTATTTTTTTCTCTGAGTTGTTATTTTTAGTGTGATGAGAGTGCTTTTATCCTTCTGGGTGCTATACCTGCTAACGTTTGCCATGATTTTCTTCCTTCTGTTATAAAGCTCAGCCTACTGATGTTGTGATTCCACCAGACAGGACACTTTCAGTTACCAGAGAGGACATTACACTAGAGGGTATGCATCACTTTCTCATATTATTGATGACCAGATCCAGTCCATTTGCACCCCTGGTCAGCATATTGACAATCTGGTACAAGGAGTTTTTATGTACAAAATTCAGAAATCTCTGTGCCTGCACATTTGGTGTTGTATATGATTCTCATTTAATAGTGGGTATTCGTAAAGGTTAAAACAACAGTAGCAGTACAAGGTACACATCCCTAAAATATGTAGTCTGAGATCTTATTTCAATAGCAGCATGCCTTCTGGTCATTTTGTAGCATCATTACAGCTATCACTTTTCCTTTTACTTAAATTATAGGCTTTGGTGCTGAGCTTATGAATGATTGATCTGTAAGAGTCTTGACTGCATTCATCATGTGTCAGAATCTCTTGCTACCCATATCTGTCTGTCTATCTATCAGTGTGTTTATCTGTGTGTGAGTGTGCAAACAAACAAACACACCCACACACACACACACACATATATATATATATATATATATATATATATATATATATATATATATATGTATATATATATATATATATATATATATATATATATATATATATATATATATATATAAATATATATATATATATATATATAAAATAAGAGAGAGAGATGAAGAAATAAATGCTGAGTTCATACACACACACACACACACACACACACACACACACACACACACACACACACACACACATACACATAAATACATATCCATATATAAAGTCGGTCGCTGTGTGTGGGACTTAAATGGTGCAGGTATGAGAAGGCAGAAGACTGAATGTTTGGGTATAGAGCTGCTGGTGCTGATGTAAGTATATAATAATGCTGAACTGTGGAGAGATCAGCATTTTCAGAAATGGGTCTAAATGTGAATGTAAGAATGTTTATGGATTATGTTTAGAATGAAAACTAGGGAAGTGGATACATGTTGTGCTATGTTTGGAAAGTGGTAAATGTCATGTATGTGTTTGTGTTTGTGCATGCACATTTGCACATCATTAGGGAAAGGATTTTTAATAACATAGGGTTAGGGTTAGCATATATGAGTAGAGGGGTGCAGTGGGGTTTACATGTGCCAACCCTAATGTTAACTAGTGTAGTTTCATGTTATGAGTAGGTCCTGCTTAATTTAACCATCATTAAAATCTTTCTCTACTTTTACTTTTGGAAGCTGTATATTATCTTTTTTCTTGTTATATGGTTTCTTGAAGTCATAGTACCACAAATGAAAAAACTATTGAGGCAACACCACAGTAGTGAAGGAGACTTTTAATAACATATAAAAAACCAACAAATAAAGTAAAAGCAGTATACCCAGTATGTCATAGTACCACCATGGTGGTTCGGATAGATAGTCATAAACATTGCCCAGGATGCATAGGGATGTTACACAGAAAGAATGATGTACAACAGCCTCACACAATTTACAAATCCCATCTAATTGTGGAGAAATGCCAAATACACCACTGTGTTTGTGGAATAGTTTAGGTACACTGTAATAATACAAATTAAGTTGTGAAACTTCTACAGTTCACAAACAATAGAAGCTAGGAGGAAATGATACAGGTAGAGGCTTTAACAATGTAAATAAAAATGTAGCCTACCATCACCAAAATCAGTAACTGGTGGTAATGTAAATGTATTGTAATGTAATGGCGATAACGTGTATCTCTCTCTGTCTCTCTCTCTCTCTATATATATATATATATATATATATATGAATGTGTATTAAAATATTTCATAGTACTGAATAAAACTGACAAATAATGAAAAGATTTAAGCCTAAGAACTTGGAAAAAAGAAATGGTGTCATCAATACCTGAAAACACCATGGTGTTTAGCCTAAGCTGCCAGGCAATTTCTTTCTATTCCAAAAATGGTTATTTCTAGTATCCATTCATATGATTTGTAAAAATTCTGTTGATTACAAAAGCTAACCATTTTTGTAATCTATATAATTCATGGAATGCTTAAAAAGTGCATCATTGACATTTTTATTTTAATGTCTTTAATATGCTCATATAACCTACTCTTCAAGTGATGTTCCAGTTTACCAGTATAAAATGTACCACATGATAAGCACTGGAATAAACAGACCACTGTCTTTGTGCTACAATCACATTTACCTGGACATTAAATCATTCTGTCATGTCCACAAACTAAAATGTTAGTAATGTCAACTTTACTGGGTGCAAGACCCACATTTACTGGAATTGGGACAGGATGGTTTTGAGTTATTTTCAATAAAATTCTTAATTACTTTTACCTGTACTAAAAACAATCTTTGGGTGATTTTCTAGTTTATTTATAAGATCTTTGGGAATATACCTGCCCTAATAGTCATTCAAGATTCCCCTAATGGTTTAGTCATCAATTGAAAAAAGAGGGTAATAAAAGTTTAAGTCACTTGAATATTAGGACAATAAACAGCCATAAAACTAATATTATATAGAACAGGCTGATCTCTAATAAATCTACTCATCTTTACTTCAGATGCAACAGCATCTACTAAATCGGTTGGATAATTCCTGGTATAAAACATTTGATTCAACAACTGCAATCGCTGTCTAGAGAAATACGTTTGAACAAGTGGATCATTTGCACCTTGATGCCATTTCTTTTTAGTTTACCAGATGACAACTGGAATTGTGCAAATATGCATTTGAAAAGGTCATTACCTATACAGTGTAGATTGAAACCTCCACTATAATGTATCTTTAAATACAATAACATCCAAATAGTGTATTCTGTCCAATGAATATTCATAAAAATATATAATAAAAGTGTAGTGTTCTCAAGATAATTGAAAAATTTGTGCAAAATGTCTTGGGTTCCAGACCAAAGTACGAACATCATCTTGATAATGTAAGCCCAAATGAATATAAAACATACACTGACAGGAAAACACAAACATCTCCTCCCAGTACAATAACACAAGGTTGGCATATGTAGGGGCTGATGCCTCTCCCATAGTCACAATGTTGTGTTGTCAAAACTATTCACCCTCAAAAAATTCAAAATTATTCTTTAGGGTGATGTCTTTGAAAGTCTTGAATCTTCCCCATGAACCAGTCTAACCCTAAGTCAAATGGAATCACTAAATACAAATACTTAATGTCTGCAGTAACTAGCAGTGGATCATCAGAGTAAGTAACTTTAGGCAAACTTTGTAAAAAAAAAGTGCTAGAAAGATCTGCAAATCAAAACCTCTTAGAATTTTACAAGCCTTTACATGCATCAGGGCAACTTCTACTATCATTCTCCCTTGCCAGATTATGGAACTCTCTTCCCCCTCCAATTAGAACCACCCCGAACCTACCCTCCTTTAAAACCCTACTCCACTCTCATCTCTCTTCCCTCTGGGAGTGCTCCTGTACTCATCCTACCTGATTCCTTACACCTATCCCTCTTCTATCCTACTCACAATCTCTGCCACAGCTTCAATTTCTCTCTCTAAAATTCCTTTGCCTAAAAACATATATTGTATTAAATTAACATGAATTTATTGTTTTTGTAAATATCTTATAAGTGACTGACTCAGCTCATATATTTCAAGATATGTATAATCTTGTCTTGCTGTACATTGAATGTTAAACTGTTGTTCTCATATGCTCTACTAATACATTGTATATTGTCTTTCTCTCTGGAGCTTTTCTCCTCGGGCCTCCATTGAAAACGGGCTACCTTGGCCCAATGGACTTTCCCAGTTAACAAACTGAAATAAATAAAATACCTTAGTATATGCAAATTTTCAGCATAAAATGTGTTTAACTGGTTGATCCATATATACTGCTAATAGTTCTGTTATAAATCCATAAATAAACAGTGGGTCTCAGTAGAGAGATGTTTAAATGTTTGTGAATTTTCAGGATGCCAAAGATGACAGGTACTTGTGGATTTATGACATGCAATTATTGTTACAAATCTTGGCATATGACATTTTGCAAAAGTCTATCATTAAAAGCAGCCTAAGCATTATATCCATGTGGATAATCATTAATGTTGAAAACTAATTTGTTTTAATTTAAAAAAACTTGTGATTGTATTTAAAAAAGCACAGATTTCTGATGTTCACCTTAAATGAACGTTCAAATAAATTTAATGCTGCATGCAATGGTGGATGAAAATTACTAGTTCTCTTAAAAGCATGTTCTAACCTATACAGACATAATAAAGTAAGATTTAACTTATGCGTGTATGTAATTTAAGATCACTAAGTATTTGTATCATGTCTGCTTTGAAAGACAACATGAAGGAGAAGCCACATTAGAAAATGTTCTTGTGTATAGAGTTCATGGCCAAATGACTGTATATTATAAAGACTCATCAATTATAATGTGTGGGAATACAACAGAAGACTTATCATACAATACAGTCAGGTTTTCCTTTATCTCTGGTTTATTCTCCTCCTCCGAGGATGGTACTGAAAAGTTTCCTCTGATTGGTGAAAATTCACACTGCATTTTAACTGCTGACTGTAATTCCTGTTGGCCAAGTCAGTCTGATGAACATCTTAATGGGGGAATCACCTAAAAAAATGTATTATCAGTAAAATTTTGGTGTGGAGATAAGTCTTCCACATCGTCTGTGACAGTAGAATGGATCTGATATGTCTGGTTACAGCTGTTATTCTTAAAAAGCTCTGTATTCTCATACTATTCAGTTTTGTCCCTTTTTAATTTGTTAGCTTTCCTTTCACTGATAGTCTCACTGCCCTTACTGACTATCAAATATAATGTCATACAAGAATTTTTAGGATGTAAAAATAAGATCTTTAGAGTCATTCAAAATGTGAATTCCAGCAGGCAGCTTGTCCATTAACTTAGCATTGTGTTTATTGAGAATATTCATTAATTCCAGCCTTGACAGATTGAATAAATATGATAAATCTTTATATAATGGAGACTCTTGCGTTATTCCATCTAGAAATTTCCAGAGACAGAGTCCTTTATGGACTCTCTTTATAAGTGTGCATGCCCTAAAAAAACAAATTTTCTAATTGCAAAAATATGTATTTAGTTAATTTAGTCTCAGCGGTCTTCATTTGTTATGACAAAAATAAGTCAGAGCCAACAGAAGAAAAAAAAAACTTTCAAATGAGGGTGGAATTTGAAACAAGACTAGAAATTCTGACTGTAGGAAATTGACTCAGTACAAGAACGTGAGATATTGTTGCCTTGTTATTCTGCTGGTATTTCTAAGGCAGCTTCTTGTGTAGAAGATGAAAACTGAGAATTACATAGTTGATTACCTTCAGAACTAGATGACAAATGTTCATTATAATCTTCACAATTATTGTATGAGCTCGGGCCATACCAATTAAGTTGTTGAATAAGCAGAGCAAAGTCTCCTGGCAAAGCAGATCAACTACCAGATGAGAATAAATCATGTAAAGACACATTCCAGTCAGAAGAAAATCGTGAAACTAAGAACTCAGACCCTTACTGCACTGGAACAAGGATGATTAACTTATACAAAGAACCAACTAAAACCAAAACCAAGTGGTTCTGTAATATAAAAGTTTAAACAATTGAGTGTTTTCATCCAAAGCATCCAGGAGTTTATCAAAACAGATTTATATAAAAACAGGTGCCTCATTTAAAATGAGTAATCAACCATGTAACACAATTAAAACTAGTAAAAGACATTCTTTAATAAGTACTCTGCTAAATTATTAAAAAAACTCATCTAATAATTAAACGTAATTGTGTGTGTGCTATGTATGTAAGTGTGTGTGTGTGTGTGTATATCTATCTATCTATATATATATATATATATATATATATATATATATATATATATATATATATATATATATACACACACATATATATATATATATATATATATACACACACACACACACACACACACACACACACACACACACACACACACATATGAATGTGCATTGAGTAAAACTGATAATTCATGAATTACATGTCAAATGTAAACAAAAAAAAAAATAAGCCTAAGAACTGGAAGCAAAGAAACAGCATCATTAACACCAGAAAATACTGTGGCATTTAGCATAAGCTGCCAGACAATTTTATTTTCTTTACGTATGTGTAACTTTACATATGTTAGCTCTAGGAACCTTTCAGCAACCTACAGGGGATGCAGTGAGAATATTTCAGGTTCAGGCATCTGCCTCAAGAATTCTCCATCAGTTTCTCAATACCATGCTTCAGCATGCGGGGAAGCACAGGAAGTTCCCATGACCTTCTCCAAGGATGATGCTACAATATGAACAAAAGATGACTGACTTTAATAACTGGTATAGTTTCTGTTGTCATTCTAAGGGGGTGCAATATTTCTCAGCATGGAAGGAGATGGTCAACAAATCGCACTGCTTTTCCAGGGATGGTCAGCACCTCTCCCCTCTAACCTTTCAAATATTAGCTAAAACACATCCTCCCCATTGTGTTGTTTTTAGGCAATGCCATAATGAAAGTACTTCCCACATAGCAAATTAAAACAAGAAAAATCTGAAGGTGTTACTGCTTAATGCTAGGAGTTTAAACAAAAAATCTACACTCCCAACAAACTCTCCTCACCCTATAAAATGCTGATATCTGTGCAATTACTGAGACATGGTTTAAATTCATCGAAATCACACCGACAGTGAAAGACTATAATGCCTTCCACACATTTAAACCAGCTAATACACAGACAGGGACTAAAACTGGAGGAGTCTTGATTTACATCAGAAATAAGTATACCACAAGGCTCGTCATACAGGGCAATGCACTTCAGCTTCTCTTAATTCAAATCACCATAGGCAAAATCCTATACCACTTCCTTGCAAGGTATATGCCCCCCTCTATGACTAAGGAAACCCATAACATGTATTTAAACTTATTGGAAAGACTCACCATCCAACCCAACACCATATTCAGGGGTGACATTTATTACGCCACTATTAACTGGGAATCATATATGACACCAAATATACGGGCACAAAGATTTCTGGATTTTGTAAACATAAACTCTCTGGACCAGATTGTCAATAGACCAACCAAGCATGCAAACATATTGAGTCTCAGCCTCACTAATATGGGACAGTGCTGCACACTCCCTAGTGTAATGTCTCACTAATATGGAAGAGTGCTGCACACTCCCTAGTGTAATGTCTCAGTAATATGGGAGAGTGCTGCACACTCCCTAGTGTAATGCCTCACTAATATGGGACAGTGCTGCACACTCCCTAGTGTAATGCCTCACTAATATGGGAAGAGTGCTGCACACTCCCTAGTGTAATGCCTCACTAATATGGGACAGTGCTGCACACTCCCTAGTGTAATGTCTCAATAATATGGGAGAGTGCTGCACACTCCCTAGTGTAATGCCTCACTAATATGGGACAGTGCTGCACACTCCCTAGTGTAATGCCTCACTAATATGGGAAGAGTGCTGCACACTCCCTAGTGTAATGCCTCACTAATATGGGGCAGTGCTGCACACTCCCTAGTGTAATGTCTCACTAATATGGGAGAGGTAGTGTAATGTCTCACTAATATGGGAGAGTACTGCACACTCCCTTGTGTAATGTCTCACTAATATGGGAGAGTGCTGCACACTCCCTAGTGTAATGTCTCACTAATATGGGAGAATGCTGCACACTCCCTAGTGTAATGTCTCACTAATATGGGAGAGTGCTGCACACTCCCTAGTGTAATGTCTTCTTTGGTAAGGTCAGACCACAGAATGGTCTCCTTTAAAGCAAAAATAAAGCCCGTAACCCCATCTAACCTTGGAATATTCAGAAACTACTCTAAGGCTAACCTCCTACTATTATATGATAACCTGGCAAAATTTAAATCCCCCATAAACTCTGTTGCCTATGCAGAAATATTCACAGAAACCTTATACAAGCATGTTAATAGCTGCACAAAGGCTGTACCTGCCAGGAAGAAGTACAGAACTAACTCAAAACACAGGTCATCCTGATAGAATCACAACATCAATAGGCTGTATAACCGAAGGAAGGAAATCATGGCAAAAATTAAGAGCAGTAGCACCCAGCAGGATAAAAGCAGTTTCATCAAACTAAACAAGCAACTCAGAGTACAAATAATGTTTACCAAAGCCAAGTCTGAAGTGAATTTGGGCTCTCAGGTCAGGGACAATGACAAGGTATTCTTTAGCTATGTCCTCAACCTCAAAGGCAATACACAATTGTGTGCAGAGCTCATTGTTAATGGAGGTGCCTATATTGAGCCAGGAGGTATAGCAAACTTACTGGCATACAAATTCAGCTCCAACTTTACCCCTCTCTCCTCCCCAACCTTTCCTCAGGAAATGCCATCACATATAACCGCTCTGCTATCACTAGCGAATGGTTCCTTAATGCTCTCTCTAGGGCCAAGAGCACTGCAACAATGATCCAGACAATATCCAAGGATAGCATGAAACATGACCTATTTAACTGTAGCCTCCAAACAGACTTTATGCCTCATGAATGAAGAACAGCAACAGCCATCACTCTGCACACAGGTGGGCCATCTAGAAACAGTGGAAACTACAGACCCATAGGTCTCACTTGTTTCATATGGAAATACATGGAAATAATTATTATAGAAATGATCAGTAATGACATAGGAAACCTGCAGGCACTGGACCAAACCCAATTTGGTTTGGTCAAGGGCAGGTCATGCCTAATCAACCTGGTGGACTTTGAGAAGGTTACCAAAGCAATGAATGAGGGCAAAATGGTTCACACTGCCTACCTTGACATGATCAAGGCATTTGATAAAATAGCTTGCTTTGGTATTAGTGACAAACTCAAGAAGTTAGGTATAAACCCTTATGTTACCCGGTGGATAGCAAACTGGCTCACAGATAGGACCCAGGAATTTAAAGAGACCAGTCACAAGTGGAGTCCCTCAGGGGTCAAACCTGGGATTGCTCCTTTTTGGCATTTACTTCTCTGATCTCAAAGCTGATGTCAATGCCCTCTGGCTGACTAAATCTGCAAGTGTTTGCAAATTAGGAGTGAACACAGAATTCCCCGCTGGCACAAATGTTCTCCAAGAAGGACTGATACAGACAATAACTGGTGTCAGCACTATGGACTAAAACTAAATGCCAAGAAATGCATAATAGTATGCTTTAGGAAGTCATCCACCCTTGATAACTACCATATTGACAACACACCCCTAAGAGCTGATCCTGTAGTCAAGGACCTGGGGAGTCGGGTCACACATAGACAGTAATCTAGCCTTTGACCATCAAGTGACTACAGTAGTGAGGAAATCATTCTATACTGTGCAACTTATAAACAAAGGTATGGCATCTAGGTCCAAGAAGGTAATTGTTCCACTGTATTCAGCATTCATCAGACCTATCATTGAGTACAATGCCCCCTTTGGTTTGTACCTAGCCAGGCACATCCAACAATTGGGACATCCACAGAGGTTCCTCACTGAATGAATACAGGGTGTAAGTAACATGTCCTTTTCAGTCCACCTCATTGCCCTATCCCTGTATTCAGTCTCCTACAAGCTGTTGAGGGGAGATATATGTCTGGCATACAAGGCATTGTCAGACCCCACCCTGATGGACCTCCTGCATATCTACAAAACATACACAGCACTAGAATTACTCATTCTAAAGACTTAAACCTTGCTTGTGTTATAAATAGGACCAGATGGAATGACAGGTATGTATCACAGAGACTACCCCTTCTCTGGAGCAGACTACCCATCTATGTGAAGCAGAGTTCCTCACTAACCCAATTGTAACCTGGACAACTGGATGGGGAACAAGAATGTTATCCCTGGTTTGGCACCTATGTCTCTAATGGATATGGGCAACCTGTAAATGGTTCATCTTCCAGGCTCCTACTTATAAATGTTTCATCTCCCAAGCCGCTAATTACACTTATCAAAGGTACCAGAACTTCTCAGAGATTTGGGATGCCTGGTTAGGCTTATAAAGGCCCTTGTGGTCATTAGCCTAGTAAACATCTATGAACCTATGTACCCCAGAGGAGATAGACAACACCATGAAGGACTTCTGTGATATAACCCATTTCCCTGAGTGATAGAGGGCATGAAATGTACCCACATTGAAATAAAGGTCCCGCCCGATAAACTAGAACAGAGGTTTGTTAGCTACAAATGTTAGCACTCCATTAACTACCAGGTGGTCTGTAATGCAGAGGGTAGCACATACAATGTACATGCAGCCCACCTAGGCAGATTCCACTACTTCCATATATAGCACATATAAGACCTTTACCAATTGTTTGCAGGGGGTGACTTCCCAATGAGGCATCTTGTGGGTGATACCAGATATGGCCTGGAACCCTGACTCTTGACATCAATTAAAAATCCACAAAATTAAACAGACCATGAGTACAACCATGCTCTATCACAAACCATAAACATTATAGAACATGTGTTTGGTCTGCTGAAGTCACATTTTCTCTGCCTGGATGCAGCCTTTGGTACCCTGCAGCATAATCCCCACTGTGTGTGCCAACATACTGACTGTGTGTGCTACATTACATAAGATTATATTTAGGAGGCAGTAAAACCAGGGTGGCCTCTTGCAAGGACAGCAGCTCCCAGCACCACAGGCAGCAGCAAATGAGAGAGATGAGGAGGCAGCAGCAAGGGATGACCATGCCAGATGGAGGCAGGCATAGTACACTGTGGCAGTAGTAAGCAAGTAGCAGATTCCACATAACTTTACAACTTAACTATGCATGATACACTACAATATCACAATCACACACTGTGTATAGCCATGCATAGGCTGGCCAATCTGTGTGTCAGGGATAACAAGTAACAATGAACAAAGGGCAGGGCACAGTTACCATCATTTGCACAGATGGGAAAAAGACTGCAGGCATTCATTTCTTTCACAGAGAAGTGTGCAAGAGTGAAATTGTGAGTACTGAGATATAGAAATGGAAAATGTGTGCCTGTGGGTAGTCTGATAATTGGATTGGGTGGTGGCTAACATGTAAAAGGGGCCAAGGACAGTAGATGTGTAGGATGTGCAGGGAGCTCTATATATACATGTATGTGTGTATGTGAGTATGTTTGTGTGTGTGTCTGATGGGACATACCCTCAACACATGGTGAAGTCCAGGGTCATGCATGACAGAGAGTTCATCTTTCAATGCACTCCCCTGCCTATGAGAGATGGCTCTGCCGGGAGTTGGACTGGCTGTATCATGACCTAAGCTATATACTGCTGTGCTACCTGACCATGAGCAACATCTGCTGCAGGAAGTGTTAGCATGACTATCACCACAGGGATGGCCTCTCCTGGGTGCAGACACATGTACAACCACTGTCATTGTGGATGTGAAATCTGGCTAATCTATAGCCAGACTGGCTAACATCCAGATGACCATCCACAAGGATGTTCTCTCACCATGACAGATGACTCAGACAAAGCATTGCATGGTCCAATATATGATTCTGTCTATCCAACGAATCACACATATGGATCATGCACTCCTGTAGGTCAGCATGCACAGCCTGGATCACCCTCACTACCTCTTCCATAGGTCTGTTGAAACTAGCCTGTGTCTCCAGAATAACCCTCCACATATGATGGATGTCAGCTACCAACACATCAACTTCAAGGGGGAAAGTGGCAACCATACCTCCAATGAGCACCATTATCAATCCCCCTGCCCATAAGTAATATGGGGAGAATCTCCTCTCTGCTGGGGATCATCAAATCTCCCTGATCTCTAGTATCCCCATCAAACTGTCCAGTCTCAAATAGTAGTGTGTCCTAGGTATGTACAGGAATAGTGACGGTGAGCAGACTGCAATTAGGGGATGTGACAGTCAAACTGCCTATGTCCAGCACATAGTCTGCACCCCCTGAATGTGCCAGCTCATCCCCAACATCATCTTTATCAGGGGCTACAGATCCTCCAACATCAGATGTGGGGGAGGGTCAGGCAGTTCCACAGTGCCAGTGCTGGATAATGAATCACCTGTGAATACACAAAAGCAAAAAATATTCAGTGTTAAGGATGACCCAGAACACAACTACACATTTAACTGATTTACAACTATAAAAATAGATTGAGTAATCGCCCTTTCCATATCTGGAAGTTGAACTTGGATGCCAGCAGTGAGACAGCTATTATAAACTGTAATGTAAATAACATGAATGAATGGGTGCAGATGTTGACACTAGGACTACATACCTGTGGTATCTTCAGTTGAAAGTCTCTTGGGCCTATCCAGCTCTGCCCTGACATCCAGCACCACACTGCAATACGGGACATTGTGGAGGTAGTACCCTTTTTAAGTGAGGTCAGGAACTCCTGCAAGGAGTGGCTCTGTGGATGGAACACAATCTGTTGCTGTCTGTTCCCATACCAGGGACTCCGTGAGTGGCTGCATGGTTCATATTAGTCGCCCTGTGGCAAATCATATCTTAAATACAAACCTGCCCAGCCACAGCACTGACATTGTTGAAAAATTCATGTCAGACATGGTCACGGAAGGGCTGGTCAGTGGAATGGACTGCAAAGAGCTGTCTACCATACAACAGGAGGGCCTCTAGCACCACTTTATTTTCATCATTCAAAAACCTGGGCTTGTGTGTTAATGTAGAAGCACCATGCCACCACCAGATGCAGTAGCCTTTTTCTATGCCTGTTTCTTGGGCATGGCTCTGTTGTTATGGAAAATAGTGGAATTAACAGCTACGGTCCTACATATGTCTTAGAAATCTTAACACTATGCTAACAGGCCTCACTGTATGCTTTTGTTACACCTGACATTAACATAACTGTATCCACAAACAGTCTTTATGGGAATGTCTGGTATTTGTGTCCTGAGCACACTCTACCCCCCCCCCCCAAAAAAAAAAAATTGCTTATTCGTGATCAGCACTGGTTCAGAACTGTTGTAAGTACTAAATAAGCTACTAATTATTACAGCATTCAACCTTCCTCATTACCTAGAGGAAAACAGTTTTGGTACTTACTTTCCTCACTTGCTTAGAGAAAAACAGCACTTGTACTCACTTTGCTCACGTATCTAGAGAAAAATAGTTTTTTATTCAGGCATGTCCAAGGGTCATCTCCCAGTGTTCTCTTTGATGAATCTGGGCATCGTGGGGCAATGTACACAGACAACCCTCTCCTCCTACCACCCAACACTACAACCTGTGAGAGATGCACTTATCTAGCCAAACTGGAGGTAAAGCTCTGTCCAACCAAGATTGAACTTGACAGTCAAGAAGAGAAGGTAAACACTTGCACCACACCACACTCATCACATAGTCTCACTAAATCTACACCACCAAAATTCACACATAGAAACACAAAAACATTCGTGGAGGCTCTCAGTAATAATCTGCTCAAGCAACAGAGACCTCCAAAGCAGAAATGCAAGCAACCTCCACCCCCAAACACAACATAAATAACACAAAGCCCACAGACTCAGTGTGACACTCAACCACAGCCAATAAGGCAAAACAATGTACCCAACACACTAGTCATAGGTGACTCTATAGTCAGGCACACTGATGTCCCACTCACCAGGCTAAACAAAGAGAAGGTTACTGCCACCCTGTTGGGTGCCAGGATCCACCACATAACCCACACACTCAGATCACTCCACAACAAGTACAAATATGACTCTGTCATTGTCCATGTTGGTGTGAATGACCTGAGACGTACCTCCCTGGACTACATGAAAAGAGACATGGGAGAGCTCTCCGATCTTGTAGCCCAGGCAGGTATGACCTTAGCCCTGAGTAGCATTCTACCATTACCCAGACTGATACCGCAGTACAAGGACAAAATGATTGACTTCAACAATTGGCTAAGCTTCTAGTGTCATTCGAAAGGGATCCAGTATCTGTCTGCCTAGGATGACATGGTCGACAGACCACGATGCTTTGCCAGAGATGGCCTGCACCTGTCACCCTTGGGATTCCGGATACTGGCTAAGGTTCTTGCCACCCCTATAGAGCCTTTTTTAGGCAAGTTTCAAATGACAAATTCACCACCGTAAGAGGAACAGGTAAGCAAAAACTGAGGGTGATGCTACTCAGTGCTGGAAGTCTAAATCTCAAAATGCACTCACTCGAGGCACTCCTTAAAATGGAGAACATCGATATCTGTGCAGTGACTGAGACCTGGTTCAAGGCTCCAGAGAGCACCCCTGCACTACCAGGCTATAACCCTTACCACACTTTTCGGCCATATAACCTGGACCGGAACACCAAAGGCGGAGGTGTGTCCATATTCATAAAGGATATCCACACCTCCAGGCTAGTTGCTCAGCATAATGCATTCAAGGTTATCCAAGTGCAACTAACTCTGGGCAAAACTGCAATCCAAATTGTAGCTTGCTACAGATCCCCCACCATGCCCCAGGATTCCCACTCCTCTTTTCTTGATGTACTGGAAAATATTAGGGTTCAACCAAACACCCTAATAATGGGTGATTTCAACTACCCCACCATTAACTGGGAAAACTACTCATGTACCAACTCCTTCGCTCAACGCTTTCTGGAATTCATAAACTCCAATGCCCTGGATCAACTTATCCACACCCCCACCAGGGGCAAAAATATCCTAGATCTAGTCATTACCAACATGAGTGACCAGTATTCCACACTTGAAGTCAACACCTCATTGGTCCGATCTGACCATAAGCTAATCACCCTAGATACCCACATCCTGCCCCCACCCCCCATTAAGGAAACCACAGTAAAAAATTTCTCCAAAGCCAACTTCATGCTTCTTAAGACAGAAGTGGTGAACTTCATAACACCCATGCAGATGGACAATACAGTTACGACTACTGAATTCTACACAATTGCACTTTATAAGCACTTACATGAGTGCATGGATCATGCTATCCCAAACAGAACCAAGATGCTATCCTCCAACAAAAGGAAGCCAATCTGGTGGTTCCCTGCCATAAACAAACTGTACAACAGAAGGAAGAAACTGTTGCAAAAGAGAGTAAAATCCCATGAGTGGAGGAGCTCCTTGGTCAGCCTCAGTAAGAAGCTGCGATCCCTGATAAAATCTTCCAAAGCTAGTTATGAAAACAAACTTGCCACTGATTCTAAAGACAGCCACAAAGCATTCTATAGCTATTTGAAGAATCTCAATGACAACACTCAGTTCTGCTCTGAGTTACAGCACAATGGCACTAAATATACAGACCCAACTGATATTGCCAACATCCTGGCAGATAGGTTCAGTGCTAACATTACCCCCCCCCCTCACCCCGTAAAGGGCCCATCTCTATACTGGAAGAATGCAAAGTTCCTGTAATCATGGCTGCACAAGTAAAAACCACACTCTCCAAAGCCAAGAACACAGCATCCATGGGACCAGACAACATCCCAGGCTGCGTTCTACACAAACTACAGAGCGAACTGGCACCCCACCTATGTACCATGTTCAGTCATAGCCTCACCTCAGGCTTTGTGCTCGCTGAATGGCGCACAGTGATGGTTATCCCACTCCACAAGGGGGGAGCCACCACGGACCCCAGGAACTACTGCCCCATTAGCCTGATGAGCCTGGCCTGCAAGGCCATGGAACATATCATCATGGAACTTATAAACAAAGACATTGGTAATCTCCAAACTCTGAACCTCACCCAGTTCGGGTTTGTAAAAGGCAGATCATGTCTCCTAAACCTGACAGACTTCTTTGAAGCAGTCACCAAAGCCGTAGATGAGGGTAAGGTGGTTCACACAGCCTATCTAGATCTTGCCAAGGCTTTCAACACCATCCCCCACTCTGGAATTATAGATAAACTCACTAAACTAGGTATAAATCCCTACGTCACAAGATGGGTTGCCAGCTGGCTCACTGACAGAACCCACACTGTGAAAGTAGCAGACTCCAAATCCAACTTCAGACCAGTGACAAGTGGAGTACCACAGGATTCAGTCCTGGGTCCTCTCCTGTTTGGTATCTACTTCTCTGAAGTACAGGCTAACACAGAAGGTCTTTGGCTAATGAAGTTCACAGATGACTGCAAACTAGGAGCCATAATCGAAAGTCCTAATGATGTGGAATCCTACAAAAGGGCCTCACTGAGACAGATGCCTGGTGTCAAAGCCATGACCTCAAGCTCAATGCCAAAAAGTGCATTGTCATCTCCTTTGGTAAAAACTCTGTACCCATGAACTACAACATAGGTGGTAGTATACTTAACACCGAATGTGAGATAAGAGACCTTGGGACACAGGTAGACAGAAGTCTCTCCTTTGATAATCACATCGCCACACTAGTCAGGAAATCCTTCTACATGGCACACCTCATCACAAAAGGTTTCTTATCCAGAAAAAAGAGGTCATTGTTCCCCTCTACTCATCATTCATTAGACCCATTATAGAGTACAACGCCCCTTTTGGAATGTACCTCACAAGACATCTACAACAACTGGAAAGGCCGCAGAAATACCTCACAAAGAGGATTACCGGCCTCAAACAGATGGCCTACGCAGACCATCTCAAAAAACTCCAGCTTTACTCCATCACATATCATCTACTCAGAGGTGATCTCTGCCTAACATACAAAGCTATGTCAAACCTAATGCTGTTGGACATGCTCCACTTAAAGAAATCCCAATCCCTCCAAGCTACACTCTCTAGGGACATAAGCCTTGTCACCACAATAAACAGAACATGCCGGAGGGATAGATTCCTGTCCCAGAGACTTCCCATACTCTGAAATAAACTACCTATCTATATGAAACAAAGCTCCTCAGAAGCACTCTTCAAGAAAAACTTGATGATTGGATGGGAACTAGGAAATTCACCCCGGGGATCACTTCTGTGGCTCTGCTCGACAGTGGCACAGGAAAATAATTTTCTTGGGTGGCAAAAGCTAGGGTACCTTTTGGCTGGGCTTGTATAGGCCCTAGGGCCGATAGCCTAATACCTACCTACCTATGAACCTATAACTGCATCTTAGCAAACAAATATGCATTAAATATAGGTGGCACAAAGGTTGTGGCTAATCACATATGTGTAAGGCATTCGACAGTACAATGGTGCATGGTGTTGCTGCACCTTACTGTAACACGCCGACAAGGTACACATTCAGCACACGTACAATGCACCTCTTAACAGAGTTTGGGCCAACACATTTAGAAGCATTAACAAACTGATATCACCGTTAGGCCTTATATTAAATAGCACAGAAAAGCAACCCTTGGACAAAGAAGTAGCTATCTACAAAAAACACTTAGCATATATAATTAAATATCTTAACAAAATTAAGATTAATAATAATAATAATAATAATAATCAAAACAGGGAGCTGTTTTTTAAACCATCAGATAAGGGGGGCAAACTTGTTGTGTTTCATTTTTCCCAATATTTAAAAATGTGTTACACACATTTAAGGGATGAAAAAGTATATATGAAGGTAGAAATAGATTTTTATGTGAGAGCTGTGACTATATATGAAGAGTTATTAATGAAAGATTTGACATTAAAATATTTTTCATATGATGATGTACATAGGAAATTTGATGTGAGAGACAACACAATGGCTTATTTTTTCTGTGTACCAAAGATAAATAAGAGCATGACTGATCAAACTGGACGCCCTATTGTATCAGCCTGTAGCTATTTTACACACAATTTAGCTTTTTTTCTACATACATATTTAAAGGGAGAGATGGAAAGCTTGTCCTCTTATATTA
The DNA here is from genome assembly GCF_019279795.1 of Protopterus annectens. Taxonomy (NCBI): domain Eukaryota; kingdom Metazoa; phylum Chordata; order Ceratodontiformes; family Protopteridae; genus Protopterus; species Protopterus annectens. Next base: position 240,303,961 of record NC_056743.1, read on the forward strand.
GGGATTCATTTAATTTTTTTTTAGCTAAAATAAAAGGTATAAAGTGGACTGAGGGTATGTTCTTTATAGTAATGGGCGTAGTAGGTCTATATACTAATATTGAACATATACATGGAATGGAAGCACTGTTATATGTTCTAAAGGATACCCCTAAAACACATTATATTTTAGAGCTGGTACATTTTTTGTCTCAATAATATTTTTGAGTTTAATGGTGAATTGTTCAAACAGCTTAGGGATACAGCTATGGGGGCAGGTTTTGCCCCCATGTATGCTAACCTGTTCATGGGAATGTTTGAGAAGAAATACGCCTATAACAATCAATTATTTAAAAATCATGTAGTAAAATACTATAGATTTATAGACAATTTAATTTCATCTGTGATAGGGGATGGAATAGAGTGGATGATTTTTGTGAAAAATTTACACAGGAATCATTATAATATTAAGTTTGATGGAATGCAAAAGGGAATATAAGTGAATTTCCTAGATATAACTTTAATAGGGAATAGTAATAAGGGTATTACAATGAGAATTCATAAGAAATTTGAGGAGTATAATCATATTCTACATGGGGAGAGCTGTCATCCTCCCCATACATTGAAATCCATTCCCTATGCAGAGTTCCTTAAAATTAAAAGACTTTGTAGCAATAAAAAAGAATGTTAAGTAGAAATCAATAAAGCAGCTAAAATGTTTGTAATAGGGGTTATAATGAAGAGATAACAGAGGAAAATATAGAAAGAGTTATGGGTGATAGTATATAGATGGGACAGAAATGGAGAAGCAGAGTGACCAAAAATTATTTTTTCTAACTAAATATACAATTTTTACATAAATGTTGATAAAGTTAGTAAAATATTATTGGGGTATTTTAGAGAGAAGTAAATATCTGAAAAAAAAGTGAATAAGCCTCCACAAATTTCTTATACAAGAGGTAGAAGTGTAAGGGACTTTATAGTACATGGTAGGTTCCAGTTACCCATGGAGAAAAGAAATAGGAACTGGAAGTTCAGGACACTTTCCCTTGTGGAAAGTGCAATTGCTGTGTAGTCCACCGATTTGGTAGAATTAATGGGAAAATGTTTTATTCCTATGGAGTTTTTAGTTGTGATAGTGTAGGAATAGTTTATGGACTAAAATGTTCCTGTGATAGAGTGTATATAGGTGAGAGCAAAATAAGTTTTAAAGAAAGGTTGAAGGAACATATTTGTGACATTTATAATGGAAAGCTCAGTGGCTTCACATTTTATGGAATATCATAATGGTATTCCCTGTGGTTTAAAAGCTTCAATTTTAGAACAAGTGAGAGATGAAAATGTTATAAATATGAAGAAAAAGCTTTGGAAGATAGAATCAATTTTTATCTTGAAATTCAATACATTAACTCCAAGGGATTAACAAGGGGATGTCACTGGAAGTGTTTCCTTTAAGATAATTGTTTTTTGCATATGTAACTGAATACTTGTTTTAGTGTTTCCTTTAAGATAATTGTTTTTTGCATATGTAATTGAATACTTGTTTTAATGTATGATATTTAAGAGCGGTATGCATGAGAGAGAAAGGCTTAATCAGCCGAGATGCTAGAGAAGTGTATTTTTTGTTACATTGTTCTCCTGCTGTGTTCTTTTATTAAAATGTAAAAAAAAAGGAAATATCTTATTCAGCAAAAAGTTCTGAGCAAATGCAGGATTCAAATGATATTTATGGTTGTTGTATTCTTCCATAGTGCCATGAGGATCTGTGCTTTGCATAGCTTTCGCATTGTGTAGATTCTCTCCTGCATGTGTGATGATTATAATAAATAGTGGTCATCTCAGTGTTTCTGAACAGCTCAGTTTGTGTGATGAGCAAACCTTATAAATGCAATGAAGATTATTACAAAATGCTGAGCACATGTGTGAGCACCTGTGAGCAACTCTGTACACCTGTAGAAAGCGAATTATGTTAGGTTGGAGAGAATTGTCATCCCATAATTAACCATCTGAAGACTGAGTAACTGTTGAGCATGTATTCATAACAGCTGACAGGACAAAGTAGGGTGGCCATGTTTCACACCTTAAGGTGGCATTGGAAGCATAAGAATACAGTCCCTGTATTTTATTAATTTGGCATTCATCGTACAAATGAGTTGCCCGTTGATGTCCATTGTTGAGCGGAAGTTGAGACAAGTGAGAACTATTTTGGATACCAATTCCATGCCATTTTTTCTGAGATTTTTGAAGGTGAGACAATTATGGCTAAAAAAGATGAGGGTAGTGCTTCTTTAAGAGCATGAATGTGGTGTGAGGAGTCCTAGATTTTTTCTGGACATCCTCTATAAGCATTACAGTCACAGATAGTTCTGCAGGAGAGGTATACTTGGTCAAAATATAAGACGTATGCCTGGAATAGTTTGGCCAAGGCTGTGTTAAGGAAATTTAAATATTAATTTAATAAATAAATAGTCTTGATAGAGTTTCAGCATTTATTAGAAATCACATGTGGGAGACAGACCCAGATTCAGTAATGTCTCCTCGAACAAACATATCCAGGTATTTTTATAAGAAAATACAAGTGAAAATGACAAGTGTTATCTATTATACCACTGCCAGTATCCAATAAAAAGTTGTTTACTACCAAGATCTGTAAATGTAGTTATTCATTAGAACAGTACTTTGTTTGTGTCTTTCGGCTTTTCCCAGTTAGAGATCGCCACAGTGGAACTCCGGTCCGCTAATGATTGGCAGTAGATTTTTTTTTACGTGCCAAGTTTGCCAGCCCTGACGCACAACCTTCAACGAAGGTACGCCCATTCACGCATGTCTCCACACAGAAGACGCTCTAGCTGAGAATCGAACGGCCCAACATCTTGCTGTGAGGCGGCAATGCTGCCACAGCACAACCACCGCAGTCTATTCATTAGAACAGTACTAAATATCTAAAATAAAATACACCAGTCTCCTAAAAATAGGGTAGTTAAAACATCCTTTTTCCCAACTCAGCATTAGTGATGCTACAACACAATGAAATGTTCTAATAACAAGCTTCAGGAATGCAGTCTTAAGGACACTAGCTGATACATTTTTATCTGTGCACATGTTCCTGCTATCTAGCAGTTTCAGCAAAATACATAAACATGCTCAGACCGTAATATGTATTGTTTACTGCTTAAAATAATCTGCTGACATGGTTAAAAGTTACTGACCAGTGACCACATACACTTTCTTCTGACATGTTCAGTTCTTTCTACACTAAGTGTTGAACTTTCTATTTATTTACTTGCTTATTCCTTCACAACCCCCCTTTGTTGCTGTGAAAGCATTACTTTTTAAACATTTTCATTCTTTACAAATATGTTGTCATACATTTTCCAAAATCTTTAAATACCAATTCATATTCCTGACGCAAACTTTCTTTTTCCTTTAGTAGAACTTTAACAAACAAGTGTTGCATTTGAGACTTTTCTTGCAGTGATAAGTTTTGTTATAAGCAGTTTAACTAAAAGCAATAATAAAGCTCCAAAAACAATGATGAAAACAAACATAATAAACTTTAAAATAGTTCCTTTCCATTCAGAAATCAAATCTGTTAACCATGACCACTGTGAGCTATGAGCTTCTTTAGTGTCTGCTAACTCGGATTTTTTTTTTAATGCTCAAATGACCTTGTCAGCATTCAGTTTTGACCAGAGCACAGGAAAGCAATCTTTCATAGACCAAAAATGTTATCATACTTTTACCAAATCCTTTAAATATTGTTTTTTTTCTTTTTTCCATCTTCATTTTTAGGTAACCATCATTAGCACATTTAGTAAATGGTACATTTTTGACACAGCAGCACACATAGCATTCATTTTTACATTAATTTGATTGACAATCTCACATGCAGGTAATATACCTGCTCCAGAAATTACATCATGTGAGAAAGTCCGTTATAGCTGTTTGCTGTAAATCATGGTGATGAATCCAAGAAGCATCAGCTTTTCCAGCTGGATTGTTTACAGTTTGTGTATTTTATGCATTACGATTTTTATCTTTAGGCAAAGAATGTCGTATGGCTGGAAGAACTTTACCAATGTTACAAGTCCCTGACCAATTTGCTGGCAGCCAGGGATAAGATAATTGCCATAAAATAATAGTCTTTATACATAATCATGTCTTTTACTGCAGGTCCACTGTTCATTTTTCCAGTAACATTACATTTGCTATGTCCAACTTTTACAGTAACATTTTTAGCAAAGCACGTATAACCTTTGACAACTACTGAAAGTTTAAGTGCAGCAATCTTACTAAATGTGGTAACTTTATGTCAAGAAGATTCTCTGTCTCTATGTAGCACAATTTCTGAAAATACCGTCCCTATTTCAGTTTTGGTAGCAGGAATTGGAAACAGCTTATAAGCAATTGTCTTAAGTAAGAAATTGAACAGTACTTACAGTTTTAGCAGAGATCCAGAAATGCAGGGGCACAAAAAAAATAGTAAATGCAATAATTCCAGCAACAATCAGGCAAATATGAAGTTGAAACGGGTTAAGAAATGAGTCTGTTTTGTGAGCAATGACTTACTGTTGTCTTCCAAACAGGTTCCAAATGAAATGTAACATGTCCCTCATAAACAGCACTTGGTCACGTGATTCAGGAAAAATGTCCTCCTTTAGTTGTCAGTTCCATTCTCAGTCTCTTAGGAAAAATGACCACCAAAACTGTTGGTTCCATTCTCAGACCCTCCAGTTTTCAGTCTGGTGCAGGTTTGTTGTCTGACAAGTCAGCAGCTGTTGGGTTGTAAGGAAATGCGTTGGTCTCTCTAATTTGGCAGGACAGTACTGATATTGGAGGCATGAATCCAGGTAGTAGATCTCTTATGGTGAACTGTTGTAAGCAAAACCAGGAAATTTGTCTGGAAAATGATGTGACATATATGAAATAATGTGGTGTATGGCTTTTGGATAGATGTGCTGAAGATATCTGGAAATGATAAGACTGCAAAACAGAAACATAATTTTAAATATTGTTTATCAGCTACCTGCATATCAAGATTTGCTGGAAGCGAGGTAGCTGGCATTCATGAAGGAAAAACTTTTTAAGTACACGTTGCACTTTTAAATAAGAATAATGCATCTGGTCACTTAAAGTTTGTCTCAGCAGTAAGTTTAGCTAGCTTAATTTTTATGGTCTCATTTATTTTCTTTACAATTCCTGAAGCTTGGGATATATGCTGATAGTGGCACTGAACAGTAGTAATCAAAAAGTTTACAGATCTGTTAAACAACAATTACTATTCTATTTTTAAAGAAAACAATGACTATGTTCCTGTAGATGATGTTAAGTTCATGCAATCAATACAGTGAAACATAATAATGCCTCAGTAAAACATAATAATGCCTCAGTAAATAAGTATTTTACTGTACTAACTCTGATTGGTTGATGACAGTGGTCTGTTTGTAGATGTCATTAATTCTGTTTTGAAACCTCTTAAAATACTGAAGGCAGTATGGTACAACAAAATAAACTTATAGAGAATTTCTTAGAAACAGTAATTGCATTGTTCTTGACACATGGGTATGCTTTAACACATACAGAAAAAAAATGTCAGTTAATACCAAACATATTTAAACCTAGCACATACAAGTTGTTGTATCTTTCGGCTTTTCCCGGTTAGGGGTCGCCACAGCAGAACTCCGGTCCACTAATGATTGGCAGTAGATTTTTACGTACCGAGTTGCCAGCCCTGACATACAACTTTCAACGAAGGTACGCCCATTCACGCATGTCTCCACACAGAAGACACTTTAGCTGAGAATCGAACAGGATGTCTTATTGTGAGGTGACAATGCATACAAGTAACTTTATAAAATCTATCTGCACACAACAAAAAGGTTCCCAGGGTTTCCTGATATGCTGTGTTTTAGAAATATTATAAAACAAACAAATATAACAGGTACTTACTAGATGCTGAATAACTTTGGAAGTGTAAGGAGCATACCAATCAGTTAAAAGCTGTTTCAAGACTGTGTTTTTTTTTCCCCAGCTAGGAAGGCAAATGATAAGCCCATGCCAACTGAGGTAGAAGTGGTAAGTCTGGGGAGTGACAGCAGCTATCACGGATCCACCTTACCTTTCCAGAGTTGTCAGCTGAAAAAACAAAATTCTTTGCACAGAAATAAATACATTATCGATTTCCAAAGGCTACAAAAAGGAAACTTGAATAGGATTTAACAAGGCAGCTATTTTTTTCTGCACTGTGAGAAAATTCAGTGCAATACAGGAGGGTAGGAGCAAGGAGTCTGATAAATAGTAACATTGATTTAGTAGCTAATTTACAGGCTTCAGTACTACTGCAGCTACTAATTCAGCAGTTTAAGCTGAAACTTGTCCATGTAACTGTCCAGTTAGTAAAAACCTTATTTTCAGCACAGACAGAAAAATGCTGCTACAAGTAGTCAATTTTTTTTCCTGATGCATGATCCATCAATAAATAAAATCGGGTCAGGATTCTGTAATGGAATTTCTTGTTGGTCTGGTCTAGGACGAAGCAAATGGTTAGTAATTAAAAGGCAGTCTTGCATTTTTTTCATCATTTGCCATATGAATGAGTGAAGCTGGATGCCAAAGTGGACAAACTATCTGCAAAGAAAGATTATTAAGTAAATCATTCATAAATGTACTGAATGTTAGTTGGTTCCTGCATATGCATGGAATGTGAAATTGCAAACAAATGCTACTGCCATGAGAACCAGCTTGGTAGTTATGGTTACATTTTTGAGGCATGGGGGAAGGCCGGCCACCACTGAATTCAACTTTGTGCTATAATAAGCCACGGTCTGAATCATTTATTATGCCTTTGGACTAGCAGTCCTAAAGCTACTTTAACAGTACCTCACTGACCTTGTGTTCAAAAATGCAGAGGTCTGAGAAAGACATCCTTAGTTTTTTTTTCCTCTTCCAAACCTGGCAAACAGGATTAAGGGATCCCTTTTTCTGGTCTGTACTGCCTTTTAACCTCTTTTACCTGTTGCAACAGTTTTATTCACATCCTGTAACCCCTCTTAATGCTGACTTCTTTTTCCTTTTAAGCACTTCAGTGTACCAAGAATAAAATGCTACCATTTGTTCCCCACTTCCTTTGTTTTCTTTTTTTTAAAAAATACCTTTCAATCTCATTAATTTATCCTTATCATAAGTTCCATTAAATGGAAATACCCCACCAGAGTATTTCCTAGTAAGTTGAAACCACTTCATTAAATACTTACAACTTTCTTTACCATAATTTAATACATAAAATATGTGGGTGTTCCCTTTTCAGGGATGTGATCCTGCTTACTTATCTTTGTTTTCATTTCTCTCTCTCTCTCTCTCTCTGACGTCATACATTACACAAGCAACAAAGACATCAGTCGCACATTAAAGCAGCACAAAGAAATGGTAACAAACAACTCAGTCAATCAACAAACAGTAACACCAGATATGAAAATAAAAATCAATTTTTTACCAAAGCCATTTTCCTATCTCTAGCATAATATGTTTGCACACCCTGAATAGTTAAGTATCCGATCTCTGACTATTTCATACAAAACAGTGTGGAATTTACAGAAGAACTATTTTTTTCTATTAACTTTAAAGTCTAAGTTAGCTAAGGTGGAAAGTATAAAAATAGTGTCTGACAAGCAGTCCAAGAATTAGAAGCTAAAAGTAAAGGATCTACATACTGTATTCGTATAAACCCACAGGGAAATTGTATTTTATCAGTCCTGTATTTCTCTAGAAAATAAAGTAGGAGACAATGCATAACTCTGTGGTAAGCGTGTTTAAGTATATTGCTCCCCTCTATAGGTGAAAGTGAACAAGTACTGGCTGGCTGGATGAATGGAAATAGAGAAAGCTGAGGAAATATTTATAACCGAAAAAGTAGTGGCAGAAGGTGATATGGAGTTAAGAATAGTAGAAAGGTTCGGGACAATAGCGAAAGAAGGTATAACTACTAAATTTACAACTTTGGGTCTTCTGCAAATCTATGTGTCTTTACCTACCTTCTTTACAGATAAATTAGGGGTATTATATAAGTTCATAGGTTCTGGGCGGCCATGGTGGTGCAGTGGTTAGCGTTGCCACCTCACAGCAAGAGGTTCTCCAGTTCGATTCTCGGCTGGCATGCCTTCTGTGCGGAGTCTGCATGTCCTCCCTGTGGTCAACTGGGTTTCCTCCAGGTGCTCCGGTTTCCTCCCACATCCCAAAGACATGCTGTAGGTGGATTGGACACTCTAAATTGGCCCTAGGTGTGAGTGTGTGTGTGCCTTCTGTGGAAGGTTGGGCATCTGGCTGGCAACTCAACACCATAAAACTCCACTGACAATCTTGAGCGGACAGGTGAACCGCTGTGGCGACCCCTAACCGGGAAAAGCTGAAAGAAGAAGAAGATATAAGTTCATAGGTTCATAGGTAAGTGCTAGGCTATCTGCCCGAGGGCATCTATAAACCTAGCCAGAATGTGCTGGCTTTCGCTGCCCCCTTAGATTAGTTCCCTGTGCCTCTGTCCAGCAGAGCCATTAGTTCCCTGTGGCTCTGTCCAGCAGAGCCACTGCAGTGGTCCCCAGGGTAAATTTTCTGTTTCCCATCCACTCATCAAGGTTTCTCTTGAAGAGTGTTAGTGAGGGGCTCTGCCTAATGTAGAATGGAATCCTTTTCCAGAGCATGGGGAGTCTCTGGGACAGGAATCTATCCCTCCAGGATGTCCTATTTATTGTTGTGGTGAGGTTTGGATCCCTAGAGCTTTAAACTCTCGTGGATTTGGTTTTTTTTTAGGTGGAGCATGTCCATTAATTCTGGGTTGGCCATGGCCTTGTATGTCAGGCAGAGATCACCTCTGAGTAAGCGGTATGAAACCGAGTACAGCTGGAGTTTCTTCAGTCGGGCTGCATAGGGCATCTGTTTGAGGCCAGTAATCCTCTTGGTGAGGTACTTCTGTGGTCTTTCCAACTGCTGCAGGTGTCTTAGGTTCATAGGTTCATAGGTTCATAGGTTACATATACCCTTTCTCTTATAAGTTTTAAGCTGTTGGTCTTGTTTTTTGTATTGTGCGCCTTAAATTTATGTTATCCAAATGTGAAGCAGTACAGTGTGTTGTGCCTGTCCAGCGATGACACACAGACGCAATGGGGGGCTCTGCTTCCTCCACCCTGCCCGCTTCTTTCACAGACAGAGCCAGGAGCCAGCGAGGTGCATGGACGAACTTTGAGTCTTCCATTGATTCTACTGCATCTGATCTAAGCTTTTTCTGTGGTATTTATCCTCCAGCTATTCCATTAAGTATTTTTATCGTGAGCAGATTTGGGATTTCCGGGTGGTGCTGGCAGATGTATGTCAGCATTGGAGTCTGCTCTGCATGCTGTATGTGTATCGCCTCTGGAGTCAGGCAAGTCTGGCCTGAGTAGACGCATGTGCTCGCTGGAGTTGAGTTTTATTTCTGGGAACTTTTTATCTTTTCAGTGTTTTGACTTTTTTTGGGTGAGGAACTTGGGGTGGTGGGGCCGTGCACTGAGGGTTCGGGGTGATACACAAGGAATGGGGTCATTGGTCTGATAAGTGAAGAGTACAGGGGACAATCCCTTCATGATGATCTGGATGTTGGATGATCTGAATCAGCATGGCAATTTAGAAGGGGATGTGTTTTCAAAAGAAAGTGTCAAGTCAGTGCCCCTGTCCAAGGGTGGCCCCCTGGTCCCTGGTGTCCCTGATAACTTCTTTCTGTGCTTAGTGGATTGCCACACCTATGGTTTTGTTGGTTACTAGTTTTGTTTTTTAAAGGGTATGACGGTTTTTTTTGGCATTTAACTTCAGGCCTCAGGCTAACTGACACCTATCTCTGGTGGTGTACAGACCGAAGTATTGATATCTGTGTCTGATGTACTTTTCCAACTATGTCAGTTTGCAGTCATCCGCATTGTCTGTCAGCAGTAGTCCTCCTCCTATGTTTGCCTGTACTTGGAGAAGTAGCCAAGGGGGACAAGGGAGACACACCTGCAAGCCAGGAACCTGTGGGACCTTTGGAGTCTGACCTGGTGCCAGCAACTCTAACCCTCTGGTCTTGTGGTTTTTACCTTTTAGCTGGTTTTTTTTTCAATTGACATAGTTTGGGTTTAATTTGTTGGTGGGAAGTAAGTTTCTCTATTTTGTGAGGTCAAGCTTTTTCAAGGTTGCATAGTCAAGGCTGTATGGGCTTCCTGGCCTGGTAGCTGTCAAGAGCAATGTTTCAAAAGGCATCGCGTTCAAGGCATGATCTTCCTTTGACAAAGCCAAAGTGTCAGTGGGTTAATGTCCTGGTATGTCTATGTCTATTGTTCCTCCCTCCATTACCATCCTCTCCTGCATTAAGACCGCATTTTGTAGGGGTCCATAGAGCAGGGTCCAGAGGCACCGCCTTTGGAGTGGGGGACCACAGTGACCACAGCAGATGTCACCTCTGTAATGGCTAAATTTAAAGATAAAGATTAAACAGTTGCCTTATTGTTTAGTTCCATTAGTAGTTCACTAGCACAGTCACGAGACACCATCACCATCCCATTGGCGTGTTTTTTTTTTGTTTTTTTAGAGCAGCAGAGAGCTGCATTTGGGGATGTCTGGGAGGGCTACTCCGCGGCTGGGATAGTATCTATCTCCTTTGGGGAGAGGGGGTGAAGTTGCACTGAACCTGTCTGCCAGTATGTTGGCAATGTCTGTGGGTTCAGTGATTTTGTAAGGTACATCACAAATTGGGAGCTGTACTCTATGATGGGTCTGATGAGTGATGAGTGATGAGTAGAGGGGCACAATAACCTCTTTTGTTCTAGATGTGAACCCTTTTGTGATTAGGTGGGCCACATAGAAGGATTTTCTAACCACCTTGGCAATATGATTATCAAAGGAGAGATTACTATCTACTTGGGTCCACAGATCCCTTATTACATTTTCTGTATTTAGGGGACTACCAAGTATGTGGTAGTTCATGGGTACTTTGTTTTTCCACAGGGGATGACTATGCACTTTTTGGCATTTAGCTTGAGGCCATGATTTTGACTCCAAGTATCCATCTCAGTGAGACCCTTCTGGAGGATGTCTGTATCAGCCAGAGAGTCAATTATGGCCCCCAGTTTGCAGTCATCTGCAAGCCTGGTCAACCATAGTCCTCCTGTGCTTTCCTGTACCTCTGAGAAGTATATACCGAACAGGAGGGGTCCCAGGACTGAGCCCTGGGGTATGCCACTTGTAACCGGTTTAGAGTTGGACCTAGAGCCTGCAGTTCTCACCATGTGGGTTCTATCCATGAGCCAACTGGCAACCCATCTCATGACATAGGGGTTTATGCTCAGGCTGGTGAGCTTGTCTATAATACCAGAATGGGGAATGGTGTTGAAAGCCTTTGCGAGGTCTAGGTAGGCTCTGTGGACCTCCTTTCCCTCACCTAAAGCCTTGGTAACTGTCTCAAAGAAGTCTACCAGGTTTAGTAGGCATGATCTCCCCTTAACAAAGCCAAACTGGGTAGGGTCCAGTGTTTGGAGGTTCCCAATGTCTCTGCTAATGAGTTCCATGATGATGTGCTCCATAGCCTTGCAGATCAGGCTAGTCAGGCTTATAGGGTGATAGTTCCTGGGGTCCATTGTGGCTCCACCTTTGTGGAGCAGGATAACTGTTGCTGTGCGCCACTCTATGGGTATGTAGCCTGTAGAGAGGCTGAGTTTGAACAGTGTGTTTAGGTGAGGGGTTACTTCATTTTGGAGCTTGTGTAAGACACAGCCTGGGACACCATCCAGTCCCATTGAAGCTGTGTTTTTGGCTTTGGATAGGGCTGTTTTAACCTATGTGCCAGTGATTGCTGGGGCTCTACATTCTTCTGGTATGGTTATAGGCCATTTAGGGGGTGAGAGGGGGTGAAGTTTGCACTAAACCTGTCTGCCAGAATGTTGGCAATATCAGTTAGTTCAGGTATTTTGTGCCATTCTGCACTAACTCAGAGCAGATCTGAGAGTTTCCACTTTGGTTCTTGACATAGATGAAGAAAGTTTTGTGGTTATCTTTGGAGTCCTTGGCAATTTTTCTTTCGAAGCTCACCTTGGATTATTTTATGATGGATCGTAGTTTCTTGCTGATACTGATCAGGGATGTCTTTCCTTCTTGGGATTTTACTCTTTTCTGTGCTAGTTTCCTCCTCCTATTGTATAGCTTGTTTATGGCAGGGGTCCACCAGACTGATTTCCTTTTCTTGGAGGAGTGAGTCTTGGTTTTGCTTGGGATAGCATGATCCATGCATTCTTGCAGGTGCTCATAGAGTGTCTTTGTAAGGGATTCAGCAACTTGGACAGCGTTGTCTTTTAGCTTGGGGGCTGTGAACCTTTCCACCTTGGTCTTATGGGCTTGTGGGCTCTTCTCTTGGGTATTATGATTCTTGCATCAGTAAAGCTGAAATTACCACTTGTATTCCAGACTCAGCTACAGCAGAGAGGCGATACTGAGGTATGGCTGGGAGACATTCGATTTTAAAGTTATTTGATCAGATAGTGATAGTGTATTTTTAATTAATCCTACGTCATTTTTAGGAGTTGTCCAGATGTGAGATGATAGAGATTCCAAAGTTCTAATTCACTATTTTAATTACTGTCAGTATTTTGGAAAAAAAACAATTTCTCCTCTAAAGTATCTGTGCTTAAGCAGAACTGTGTAAATGGAGATGTGTCAGGAAGCTTCAAATATATTGTATAGAATATAGTGCACTGTAGTTTCTGCCTAAAGGATTTCACGGTGCAGAAGTACTAATAAGGAAAGCATGCTTTTAGTTAAGGATCCTATTTGTACAGGGATATTTTCTGTTTGTTTATATTTTAAAAGGACTTTTAACACTTTCATAGCATGGATCTACTGGCACCTGTATCATTCAAAGATGGGACTTTACTATTATTTACTTCAATATCAGCAAAATGACCTTTTTGTTTTAAGGGAAATAATTTAAATATTTTGTTCAAGGCTATCTTATATACTCTCTTTACAGGCAGGGGGTTGCCAAAGTGTATTCTAGACAAACAGCTGTTTTTTATCCTCTGGTCAGGCTTATAACTGAACATAGCCCCTAAGTATTCTGGCATATTTTGCAGGATTTGTTCTTACTGAAGGAAGGGAATCTAGGATACTCTGAAAATTCACTGTTGCCCACAAACATACTATATTTAACTGAGTTTTTAGTTTGCTGTATTGTGTTTTAAACTTTGTACTATTAATTTATATATATATATATATATATATATATATATATATATATATATATATTTTTTTTTTTTTTTCTTGTCATGCATTAAAAAGCTGACCAGCAGCTTACAGGTACTTTATTACCTTTTTCTCTTAATCTCTATTACAGATTAATTAAAATGTCTTTATCAAAGCCTCCCATAAGGAGAAAAACTAGCTTGTCATCGTTTTCTGTTAATTTGTTTTACCTTTATATATTTGCAACTTTTCCTGTTGTAATGATGGAACATATATTTTGCTGGAGTGCTCTATTTTGTTTCTTTTATAGTACAAGATTTTGATCCCATTTTTTAGAGAAATAAGTAGATTTTAGAAAGAATTAGATGTTAGTTATTCACTTTCACACACAATAACTTTTGTATTTTACTTGTAAAGAGTCCCACTCTCATACTTCTAGTCATTCACACCAATGTTCAGAATTCTTTGCTCTGCAAGACCCACTCTCATACCTCTAAAAAGTACCTCTTGCAAAGTGACTTTTGCAAGGAACCCGCTCACATTCCCATTCATGCACTACAGGTGCACATTTCTTATTTGCAAAAACCCACTCTCGTGCTCAATGATATATATTTTCTCAAAAATAAATTCCTTCCCACTCTCATTCTGTTAGTTAATATAAAGACAGAGATGAAAATAAAAAAAAATATTACCTTTCAGGAGTTTATTCTGTAGGGAAACAAAAATTAGATTAGTTTATGCAACAGAAAGTCTGGGAAGACTAACGTTGGTGCTGCTTCGTGAATTAATACTGCGGAGCAACCAGTAGACAGAAAACTGTCACCGGGCCCAGAGTGGTTATCGACAGTACCAATCCCCAGTTTACTCAGAATAATCGATCCAGTCTCATGGCACCACACTGTTAAGGAAACGTAATAATTAATTAAATAAATAAACAATCTTGATAGAGTTTCAACATTTATTAGAAATCACACGTGTGGGAGACAGATCCAGAGTCAGTAATGTCTCCACGAACAAACATATCCAGGTATTTTTATAAAAAAGTACAAGTGAAAATAACAAGTGTTATCTATCACACCACTGCCAGTATCCAATAAAAAAGTTGTTTACTACCAAGATCTGTAAATGTAGTTATTCATTAGAACAGTACTAAATATCTAAAATGAAATACGTCAATGTCCTAAAAATAGGTTAGTTAAAACATCCTTTTCCCAACTCATCATTAGTAAAGCTACAATACAATGAACTGTTCAAATGACAAGCTTCAGGAATTCAGTCTTAAGCAGACTAACTGATACATTTTTATCCATTTACATGTTCCTGTATCTTGCAGTTTCAGCATAATACATAAACATGCTCAGACCGTAATATGTATTGTTTACCACTTAAAAGAATCTGCTGACATGGTTAAAAGTTACTGACCATATACTCTTTCTTCTGACATGCTCAGTTCATTCTACACTAACTGTTGAACTTTCTTATTGTTTATTTACTTGCTTATTCCTTCACAGCTGTTACCCATGCTACTGGCATCCCACATAACAGTGTCATCACCACTACAGTGACTTAAGATGACACAAGCCTGACCTACTTGGCCAATGAGATGCTGAAGTCACCACCTCAATGCTGTAAATATACCATCTTTTATCTAAACAAAAAAAAAAACACCACTGCATACCACCATCCGATTTCTCAGTATGCCTTGTTTATGTCTCAGCCTCTGCCAGGGGCGGCTCGTGGCATCGGACTACCAGACTGCAGCCCCCTCAGCTAAAAAGAAGAAGAAAATGTAAAAAAAAAATACCTTTTCTTGTGTGTAGCAGATGTTTTTTTTTTGTTTAATGCAAAATTCGAGTCCGCAACTCGGAAGTACGCGCATGCGCACTTTAACCGCCTCGGGCTGTGGCGGTTTTAAACAGATTTTTTTTTTTGTTTTGATTGCAGCCCGGTGGAGTAATGAAGGCATCATTGTGATGCCCAGAAGTCAATGCGGTTCCAAACCGCATAGCATTGGAAGGGGCTCGGACTGCGACGTCCGCAGGCACGTCATGACGTGCTTGCTGGGCTAAATGCTACTGAGTGGTTGTCGCTCTCTTCCCGGGCTTTATGTGCTGGGAAAAGAGCGAGAATCAATCAGTCAGTTGTGGGCTTGACTTGTGGATTAATTCGTGACCGATTTTATTAATAATTTAATTTATTTGGCATTGGATTTTAATTTTTTTTTATTTGGGTGGATTTTGTCAGCTGTGCTGTGCAGCCTGTGCTAGCCTGAAGGAAGAACAGAAGAAGAAAGAAGAAGAAAGAAAAGAAGTTAGAAGAAGAACAGAGTGAAGGTGCAGAATTAAAGTAAGTATTGTAGTTCGAGAGGTATACAATAGGGATGGAAGTAAATACGCTGAGGCTAAGGTTGTCCTTGTTGTATCTGTAAGGTAAGCTTCTTTAGCCCTGTAGTGAGAGCCTAATTTCTGATTTTTTTTGTAATAGATCATTGGATATGGTCAACTGTGAGTTTAATTATTTCTAGGAGATTGGTTTGGGATTCTATTTCAGTTTTGGTATTGTTGGCAGATATAATGTTAAAGGATTGCTTTTGACTAAGGTATGATTTTGAGGTGAGGAGTATCATATTTGTCTTACTGGGAATAAGTAGTAAGTTCTGATGTTTTTAGCCATTGTTCACCTGCAGAGAAAGTGTTTTAGGTGTTGTCTTGCAGTGAGGATAAGGACAGTGCTGCACAGATCAAAGATGAATTGTCAGTGAATTATGCTATATCGGCTGAGTGGGTGATGGTATTACGCTTATCAATGAAGATGTTGAAGAGAAGGGGGTGCAATAATGACCGATAATGATATCTGTGTGACTGCAAACATTACTGTTAGCAAGGAAGAAGATGTTTGCTGCTATTTTACAGCCTGTTCCCTATGGAAGAGGTAGCTAATGAACCAAGAGAGTGAGGGATAGGAGAGTTCAAAATCTATGAGAAGTTGGAGTTATACAGTACTGAATGTCTTTGCGATGTCTAAGAAGAGAGCAGGCACAAGTTTGCCATCATCTCTATACTGGTTGATGATACTGTTGAATTTCAGGAGTGCTGTTGTGCTATGGTGAGGAATGAAACCATGGTATGTGTTTTCAGAGTTTTTTATTAGGAAAATAAGGTTGTGCATCAGTTGTGAGTTGATGTGTTTCTATAGAATTTTTAACACTGGTGACAGGATGGCAGTTGGTTTGTAGTTATTCAAATCTGTTGATAGCCCTACTTTGTTGGTATTATGGTATCTGGTATTATGTAGGATTGATTCCAAGTAAGAAGAATACATTTTTCTGATATGGACCTGTTCATAGGTTCATAGGTGTGTACTAGGCAAATGGCCCTAGAGCCTTTACAAGCCTAGCCCATAGGATTACCCTGGCATTGTGCCACCCAAACGTAGTTCCTAGTACCTCTGTCGAGTAGAGCCACTGGAGTGATCTCTGCGGTGAACTTTCTATTTTCCATCCACTCATCAAGATTTTTCTTGAAGAGGGCCAGAGAGGTGCTCTGTTTGACATGTATGGGAAGTCTATTTTTGATTATATGATCATAAAGAGCTATGGCATCAGCACTGAGTTGAAGATAGCCTGCTGGTAGTAGGTCAGGGGCTAAAGTGGTTGGCTTTAGATTGAGTAGCAACATGTTTACTATGGAAGTAGACACAGGGCTAAATTTGAATAGCTGTGAATGGTTGGAATAAGTGTTGGGTAGTGTAAGAGGTATGCTAGTTTCATAGTTGGCTAAGGACTCTATTATTTGTATGAAATAAGAGTTAAATTGCAATGAAGTAGTGTCTTTGTCACTGTTGATGAATAGGAATGATATTGTTTTCCCTGGGTGGAGACGTTTATTTAAGGTTGACCAGAAGCCTTTCAGGTTGTTTTGGTGTTTATGTCGAAGGTTGGTATGGCCGTTTTGTTTGTGTATTTCTATGTGGTACTTTGTGAGTTTCCTAAGGGGTCTGAAATGAGGATTGAGTTTTATTTTTATACCAGTTCTTCCATGCATTATCGCTATGAAACATAAGTTCTTTGCTTCTCTACTTAGCCAAGATGTTGGGTTACATTTATTCTTTTATTGCATAGTGGGGCTAGGTTGTTGACGGTTTGTAGGAAGATATTTTTGAAGTGAGAGACTGCATTATTTAAGGTCATGGATTTTAGTATATTCCACTTGTATCATTTTAGAGAGTTTACAAAGGTTTTCCTATTGAATTGTATGGTGTTACGCATTTGGTAGCAGATAATTTTTTGTCCTGGTATCGGTAACTTCTGACTGCATTGATCATTTAAAATATTTGGTAGGCTTCCTGTACTATTAATGTTATTAGGTGTATTTGAAAGAATCCAGTCTAGGGTTGTGTCTGCTATTTTTGTTGAGTTTAGTTGTGCAGCTGATTAGTTGGGTAAAGCAGCATAGGTTAATTGACTTGGTAGGGTTGATGTTGTTTATTTGTTGACAATCTATGTTGAGGTCACGTAATATTATTGCTTTGTGTTGGATGTTGTGGGAGAGCCAACAAAGAATGTTTTTTTGTTCTGAAGTGATGTTGTGATTGGGTAGAATATAAATGGGAGAGATATCAATGGATATACAGGGAGTGATTTTAAAGAGTTTAGTTAATAGCTCAGCACTGCAAATGCTGCTGTCTCTTCAGGATAATGAAGTTGTTTTTGTACAGGATAGCAAGACTGACTGCTCTTCTGTTTTGTCTGCCAAGCCTGACTATGTTGTAGCCAGGAAGAGTGATTTCATTGTCACTTATCTCTTTTTTTATCCAGAAATCTGTAGCTACTACTATGTCTGTGTAGTAGGTAGCTAGGAAGTGTAAACATTATGGATTTTGTTGCATATAATTCTTATGTTCATGTTTAAGATGAAATTAATGGATTTGAAGTTGGTTTGTGGGGCATTTGTGGAGTTATTATTGGTTGTTGGGTTGGATATTTGTTGTGTGAGACCTGGATTAGGATGGATGTCTCCACTGGTTTGTAGTTTGGAGTATGTGTAGTTACTAGTGTGCGACCACTTAATTATTAATTTAGTTTTATGGGAGTTGTAGTGTGCATTTTGAATTGCTTGAAGTATCTGTAATGAAAGAAATCTGAGGAGGTTACTTGATAGGGGTGGGGGGATATATATGGAGTGATGGGTCTATAAGTGTTTTACAGTTGAATGTGTGTCTGTGGGAGTAGTATGAACAATTAGAGGTGTTATTTGGTAGATGGTTAGGTGGAAAAAGAGATCTATTATGGACAGCAATAGTACTTGTTTAACTAGCATGTTGAGTGCATGTTAGAGGTGGATTGCTGGTACTATGCTGACAGGAGATGATAGAGTGGAGGTGTAGGGTGTCTCTAGTGGTAGATTTTGGTTGTTGTTGCATGCGTTAGCAATTGATGTGAGCCTAATACAGTTGCATAAACAGAAGATTAGTGCCTACGTCTCTAGCTTGCTAGATTAGTCTATATATTTGTCATGGTTTGGGGGGCCTATACCACAATGGTATTTGAAGCACAGACATTGTTTTCATCCGATTCTGTCAAGTTACAATGTGTTATGTTAATAGAAACCTCTCTTGAATTATTTGCAGAATAGGTATACATAGCCATGCAGCATTTAAAACATGGTATAAAACTATTTTTTAAGGGAAGTGGGGATAATATTTTGTCCAACAAATAGTACTTTATGATCCAGCTTCAACATTATAAATGAAATGTTAAGGCTACAAGTGATCCAGCAAGAAGGTAAATGCACACAGAGTAGTGTTTAATTATGCCACCAGTAATCCTGATAAGTTAGCTTTTGTGCTGCATTTTTCAGTTCTAAATTGAGGGTATATATAGTATAAACAAATCATCAAGATGATGGCTTATAAATAAGCTGGACAAACGTAGTGCTTTAGGAGAACAAAAAGAAAATGAGGTCACACTATTACAAAGAGCTGTAATGTAGGGGACTGTAAGAAACTGCAGAGAAGTGTGGGGACATTGATCTCAGAACTGGTGCAGTGACCCAGTCAAGGTCAAATATTTCTGCATTGTGTCTGAAACTTGAGCATAGGCAGACATTTTGCCTTTATGCTCAGTATACAAAGTTTGCATTCCCACATACTTCACAACTCATCAGCAGCCCCTAACCCCAGTTTAGAAAGCACATTTTCTCTGATTGCTTTGCCATAAATAATTTAGTTAGCACAGTTCAAAATAAACATCACTTATCAGTGGAACAGCATGGGTGACTGCAGGAGATGGGCCAGCATGGATGAAATGAGTAGCAATGTGGGACCTTAGAGTGTGATTTGGAAAAATTTATAGTTCATGAAGCAGTTGGTTTGCACATTTGTGTAGGAAATCTTTCATATATTCACTAATGCAGTAGTTTACAGCTATGTGAAGCTGGTGTTTAGCATTATGGGCAATAGTCAGTTAAGTCAAGCACGCAGAATTCACTGTGCAATCACTCTGAAATGCATAATGCAAACAAAATATGATCTTATTATGTTTCACTAGATATCTTTGGATAAAAAGATGGCATAGATTGTTGTCAGGCAGCAGGTCTTTTTTGGATAAGAAACATTTTTACAAGTGGGGGTATCACAGAGCTTTCTACTTTCAGCATGTTACTTGGTACTTTTATAAAACTGAATACAAGTTATAATTAGAACTGCAGTGCAAGGAGAAGCTTGTTTTATTATACTTGATTTTGACTAGTATTTCAGTAATGTATTTAAAAAGTAATTTATTTTTTCATGCCTCACAACCTTTTTGTTTCCGTCTAGATATTAAGTAAGCTGTCATGTAGCCAATGCACTGAAATATTTTTTTCTTCTACACTTCATTTTGTCTTGATTGGACTCTTGTAATGATGGTTTGGCACCCAGGGCAGCGTATTCAACTAAAGTTCCAGTTGCTGTGTTTTTGAGCATAGTGCCACCCCGTTCTAGTTGACCACATCCCTTCCCACTGGCCCCACCCATTCAGCAGTCTCCTGCAGCCCCCCTCTAATTTGAAGTCACCAGCCGCCACTGGCCTCTGCAGAGATCTAAAGGAACATGCAGGTATACAGGAGCAGATTAAAGTACCTAACAAAGTGCTGGGATAAGTGCACATGATCTGGACAGAAGTGCCTCTCTTTCCATAGTAACAGTTTTAGCCATTAAAATAAGTCTGTATAACGTTTGTACAGCAATACCACATCTGTCAGTACTGGCATAGCTCAGGGATAGCAGTATGAGAGTCCAATGTTAGAAGTGTGCTTCTGCATGCCTTCTCCTGTACAAGTGATCAATTGGTTCAACATGTTAAGTCTGTGTGTACTGAGATTGTTAAGATGGCTGTGGGTTCAATTCCACCCTCCTCTAAAAATTGTGTTGTCGTGGCAACAAAATATCAACAAAAGGACCTTTTTGTTTTAAGGGAAATAATTGAAATATTTTGTTCAAGGCTATCTTATATACTCTCTTTACAGGCAGGGGGTTGCCAAAGTGTATTCTAGACAAACAGCTGTTTTTTATCCTCTGGTCAGGCTTATAACTGAACATAGCCCCTAAGTATTCTGGCATATTTTGCAGGATTTGTTCTTACTGAAGGAAGGGAATCTAGGATACTCTGAAAATTCACTGTTGCCCACAACCATACTATATTTCATCCAAAAATATAAATGCACCACTACCGAGTCCAGATATGTAATTCCATGAGAAGTAGTTTGCTGGGCATTTCAAAATAAATACAGTTGAAATATCTTTCCCTTGTTAAAAGACAAATAGCATTATGCCAGCACAGTAGTTGAAGGTATAAAGCTCTAACTATGGCCCAGGTGACCAGAGTTCATTTAGTGGCTAATGCATCTAAGGCATTGGCAGAAAGGGTTTTTGTCAACACTCCTTGAGGGGATACATGGTCCAAAGAGAGAAGTGGCCCTTAGACATTGTGTTGATGAGCAGAGAGGAGGGGAAAGGGGAAAAAAGATGGTGGGTCACTAAGAAAAAAAACTCTTCCAAGCAGAAGCATTTGCACCTTCCAGGATGCCCTTAGGTTCCATGCTGGCCCCAGCTCAGAATCAGAAGAAAGACAGGTATGAAAGCAGGGGTTGGCAGATCCAGTGACGGATGGAGCACTGGGATGACTGGAATATATGACGCAATCGGGGAGGGGAATAAACCTCAACTAGTATCACTGGCCATGAGCACAGCTGTATTGTCTTGATAAATATCTCCTGCAGTTTGTATTCGCTTGTATCAGACTGCATGTGTGGATTGCTTTTGGCTTTGCCCCCTGCCATATGTTATAATCAGGCAAACAAGATGATGACATACATGTGCAAGTCCTAATATTAAAAGTGCTGTACTGTATCAGTATCAATAAAGTTAAGAATGCAATATTCATTGTTTTTACATTTCTCTTTACCCACCCTCTTTGTGGTTACCCTCTCTGTTTCATACACTTTTTATATTTACATTTCTGTTACTATTATATGCAGCAGCGCAGCAGCCTGCACCTAACTCACCAGCAAGGCCTATTGCCCCCAGTAGGTGGCAGCAGTACTACCAATCCACTATTAAAGTCACCAAGCATGCCATAGTTGATGCCACACCTCCTGGCCTATATGCACCACCTGCATCAAGTAGCCCTGCACCTGAGGGTGGCACAGTAGTACCCACTGGTAGCAGTGGATGTAACACCTTTGTCATCCATCAAGAGCTGGCAGAGCTTGTGGGAGAGGTAACAGACAGGAGGTTGGATGCTCGCATCAGCCACAATGAGACCACAATCCACTGACTCACTGAGTCAAGTTACTGTCCACCACTGGCTCGACCTTCTGAGGCAGGACTCAGTGCTGATGATTCCAAGGATAATGAGTACTCTTCCAGTGGGTCTAAACTGGTAGAGAGATATCCAGTCCTATTCCCAAACTAGGTGTCCACTCCCTTTTGTTTCTTTACCCACCCCATATGTTGTACACTCCTCTCCCTCACCATTGTCTTCCCTCTGTGTGGCTGATATCTCCTTCATCACCAATGCTTTCCCGCTCTCTCATTGTGCTACGCCATACCCTGTCAGTCATGTGTGTCTTTCTATGATACCTAACCTTTCTCCTCTTATCCACCTCTTACATTCCTTCCCCAACTTTCCCTTTACAAAAAATAAATAAATAAGTAAAAAGAAGCCTGTCCTACAAAAATACTCCCACCCATAATATAATGCTCAATTTCCCAGATATTTGACTAATGTACACATGAATGGCTCCAATTGTTCATTTTAAAACTAAATAATGATGACTATTGTAGTAACTTACCAAGACTATTCAGCCACAAAGTTCAAAGGTAAATTCCTATTCCACTTCTATCCTGCTCATTCCTTATTTGCTCAGCTTGTGTACTACCCTCTACTTACTTCCTTGTCCTTTGCATTTCTGTCCTATACTCCCATTTCCAGCCTAAAATGTAGCCAAAAAATAGATAAACACAACACACATACGCTCACAAATGGCTCTGGGTCAAAAATGATTTGTTAGTTGGCAGAGAACAACATCAATCCCAATCTATAACCACAGAGAAATTAAATTCTTGTCCAATAGCAAAATTAAGAAAAGTACTTGTCACACAATAACAACATTGCCATCAGCTGTGCAACTGAGCTAAGCATTGATGTGTGTCACTAAGTAAATATAAAATAACATTAATAGTTACACTGTAAAGGATTCCATGGCTCATTGTAGTCATGATGTGATGTGTACATTGTCAGTGCACTGTGTGTAGGGTTCTACTCTCCTGAGGGATTTGGTTGTCACTTTGCAACTGCATTCTTTTCTTCCCAGACCACTGCTGAAAAGGCATCGATTTTTGTACCCAGTTGGATATTCCCATAAACAAAGGCAATAAATACATGAATAAATATTCCATTCCTGCAGTATGTTTTTATGAGACCTTTTCTATGACTGCTCCTGTGGCATACTTGGCTAATGCTCTGATTGTAGGGAATATGAGCGACAAAGGCATATATTTAAATCCATTCATCTGTATTTCTCTTTTCTTGTTATTATGTGTTCCATTACCCTGAAATGAAGCATTAAGATCATCAATATGAAAACTCTGCTAGGGAGTTTGGCACTTTTTACCCCAATATATTTCTGCATTTGCCTACAGCTGTTGAACTAAGGAGTTGAAAGATATGCTGAGATGCCATATCCATCCTTTTCATTCCTTAAAGAATTACCCTGTGAAATACCCTCTGTTTGCTTCCCCTTTTCATCTGTGTCCTATATTCCAATATCCAACCTTTGTTCTGGTCAAAGAATAGATAAATACAACACACTCTCATTTAAAAAAAAACTTATAAAACATAACTCATCTGTCTGTGTTCATACTTTGTGCAATGGATCATGGACAGCAATATTTATGCGCATGAACAACTAACAAGAAATAGCACTCCTTGTCCCATGGCAAAAATGAAAAAAGAAATCCTTGTCATGCACTATTCAGGAACCCAAATGAGCTAAGTGTCTCTGTGTTTCACCATGCCATTCTGAAAGTAAGTAAAGCTAATGTTTTAATTCTTACTGCGTTCAAGGGTCAATGTAATCATGAAATGATTTTCACTATGTCAATGCACTAGGTGGGGAGTTCGAATCCCCTAGGGGTTGTATGCTGTTTTACAATGCCTAGTTTGCAGTCTGCAGATGTGTTCCATTTCCCTTGTATGTGTGTTTTATGATACCTTTTAGTCTGACTGCTTCAGTGGCTTCCCTGCTAGGAAAATGAAGATATACTGGCATGTGACTACCATGGGGGTATCATATTTTTTTCACATTATAGTACAGGTCCATTGCTCACACTCTGATGTTGTCAGATCTAGCGTGGGTTAGTACATCATGTTACTTTACTGTGTCCAACCTCTTCTGTCTTTCACATATTGTCATACCACCTTCTCCATTGTGTTTTGCCACCCTGATTTGTTGAGCAATGATCGTTGCACTATTCTGTCTGTCTCTGTGGCTTTTGTTGCTACAGTGAAACCTCAACTCCACCTTTTAGCTTTGCATGATATTTTCCCTTTCATGAAACATTTCTCTGCATATATTTTTCTGTACATTACATCAATGTTGTCAGTGTCATTTTCTCATATGTGTGCTTGGATTTATAATGACTACCAGAGGTGTTTGTGCATATCCAATATTTACCTCAGCTGCTCATACTTTATTCTGTCCCCTAGGTGACTTAATAGCATATGTCCATGGGTCTGTGCTGCAGCCATGATGAGGAGCTGTTTGTTATGCACAATGGCCTGGTCACAAGCATAGGTAATGAGCAATGAGGCTCATTGACCATGCACTGTAAAAAGTGCTGGCCTGAATGCAATTGTGAAAGCAGCATTTCTGAATCCCCAGGATTATGTGCAAGTAAAGAGGTGATAGTATTGCAGCTTGGTAGAGTAGCTGTTATTAGTAGGAAGTTTGTGGGGGAGAATTGTGACATCCCTTCTCTGGGCCAGTAATCAAGGAGCCTTAATCCTCACGACTGACACTGGAGAGGGACGATCACTTGGAATAAAAATTGATACACAGTATTTCCAGATGCAGCTCTCTGCGTCAAGCACAATTTCCCTTAAGAGCACAAAAGGAACATACTCAGTCTGAGGTCTGGGATTCTCTCTCTCTCTCCAGGTCTCCAGTAAAACTCCCCACTGGCACTGCTGTAGAGTTGAGTCCTCAGCCAACTGTCCAAGCCAAGTCCTCCAGCAACCTTGCTGTGAAACCAGTGATTTGTGTCCCTGCTCCAAGCAGCTGACACACACACACACACACACACACACACACACACACACACACACACACACACACACACACACACACACACACACACACACACACACACACACACACACACACACACACACACACACACATAGGTTCATAGGTTCATAGGTTTATACTAGGCTATCTGCCCTAAGGCATTTATAAGCCTAGCTTATATGAAAAATACTGTGCCCATTAGTTTGTTGTGCCTCTGTCCAGCAGTGACCCAGAGATGATTCCTAAACCTACGATCTCCCATCCACAGGTCTAGATTTCTCTTGAACAGAGTCAGCGAGGTGCTCTGCCTCACATGGACCGGGATTTTATTCCACAGCATAGGGAGTCTCTGAGTGATAAATCATCTATCCAGCACGTCCTATTTATATATATGCGCTAAGGTTTAAGTCGCTTGCTCTAGTGGTTTTGGTGGATTTGGATTTTTGAGGTGGAGCATGTCCATTAATTCTTGGACATGGCCTTGTATGTCAGGCACATGTCACCTCTGAGCAGACGGTATGCGACTGAATAGAGCTGGAGTTTCTTCAATCTGGCAGCATATGACAGATTTTGGAGTCCCTTTATCCTTTTGGTGAGGAACTTTTGGGTCTCCAATTGCTGCAGATGTCGGTGAGATACATCCATCATTGGTCTGATAAGTGAAGAACAATGACCTCACTAGATCTGGATGTGAATCCCTTCATGATCAGGTGGGCAATGTAGAAGGTCTTTCTAACCACTTTAGCAATGTGAGTGTCAAAAGAAAGGCCACTGTCAACCTGGGTCCCCAGGTCCCTGATAACCTCTTCTGTGCTTAGTGGATTGCCACCTATATGGTAGCTTGGGGTTACCTTGTTTTTATGACTATACATTTTAACTTCAGGCCATGGCTCTGGCACCAGCTATCTGTTGAGTCCCTTCTGAAGGATATCAGTGTCCGATGCACTTTCCACTATATGCCCAGTTTGCAGTCATCTGCAAACTTTGTCAGCCAAAGTCCTCCCATGTTGGCCTGTACTTCTGAGAAGTAGATGCCAAACAATAGGGGCAACTCTAACCCTGTGGGTTCTGTCATCTTGTGACATATGGGTTTACATTGCAAGGTCAAGGTAGGCTGTATGGACTGCCTTTCCTCATCAATGAGTTCAAAAGGCATGATCTTCCTTGACAAAAGCAAAACTGGTCGGGTCCAATGTCTGCAAGTCCCCTATATCTTTGTTTATGAGCTCCATTATGATCCTCTCCATAGCTTTGCAGACTAGACTTGTATCCTGTGATAAGGCTGAGATTAAACAGCTGCCTTTTAATTCCTCATTTACACCATCCGGTCCCATTGATGCTGTGTTTTTAGCTTTAGAGATTTGAGATGTCCGGGAGGCTACACGGCTGGGATAGTTATCTCTCCTTTAGGGGAGAGGGGTGAAGTTTGCACTGAACCTGTCTGCCAGTATGTTGGCAATGTCTGTGGGTTCAGTGATTTTGTATCATTTTGGACTAATTCTGAGCATATCTGTGAGTTTCCACCCAGGTTCCTAACATAGCTGAAAAAGGCCTTATGATTGTCCTTTGAATCCATGGCAATTTTTCTCTCAAAATTGGCCTTAGTTGATTTTATGAGTGCTCGTAATTTTTTACTAATAATGATCAGATGGATTTTGTTCTATCATGTAATAGCTTTCTCCTCTTATTGTAAAGTTTGTTAATGGCTGGGGTCCACCAGACTGTTGCCCTTTGTGGAAAGAGTCTTGGTTTTATTTGGGATTGCCTGATCCATGCAGTCCTGGAGGTGTTCATAGAAGGCATTTGTAAGGGCTTCCGCAGCTTGGGTTGTGGTTTCCTCTGACTCAGGGGCCTTGAAGGATACCACACCAGTCTTGAGTAGTGTGAAGTTTGCTTTAGAGAAGTTCTTCACTATGGTCTTTTATTTCCAGTGAGATTAGTTTATGATCAGATCTCACCAATGAGGAGCATTTTGTCCCCATGTTTATGACAATGTGATCTAGTATATTTTCTCCTCTCGTGGGAACAGTGACTAGCTGTTCCATGGCATTTGAATTTATGAACTCCAGGAACCTAGAAAGTTAGGGCTTGAGTAATGTTCCCAGTCTATATTCGGGTAGTTGAAGTCACCCAATATGATGGTGTTTGTGAGTTTGAGAGGGTGGCCTGTAGCATGCTACAATTTGTAGAGCAGTTTAACCTGGAGGTGTGAGTATCCTTTATGAATATGGATACACCCCCCCCTTTTGTGGAGGGTCCGGTTTTGGGGGGGGAACATGATATGAGTAAAAAACCTAAGTGTGGGGGTGCTCTCAGGAGCCTTGAACCAGGTTTCAGTTACAGCACAGACATCGATGTTCTCCATACTGAGAAGGCATTTTGAGATTTAGACTTCTGGGCATGAGCAGCAGCTCCCCCAATTTTCCATTTTTTTTTTTCTAGGGTGGGTAGGTTTAATTTGAGAGCCTAAAAAAAAAGGCACTGGGGTGGCAAGAGAGCCTAGCCAATATCGGAATCCCAGGGGTGACAGGTCATGTCATCCCAGGCAGACAGACACTGGATCCCCTTTGAATGACACCAGACATTAAGCCAATTGTTAAAGCTGATCATCTTGTCTCTATATTGTGGCATCATTCTTGGTGAAGGAAGGATACTGCTCAGGGTTAGGGTCATACCTGCCTGGGCTACATAATCAGAGAGCTCCTCTATGTCTCTTTTCATGCAGTCCAGTCACACCAGCATGGACAATGACTGTGTCATATTTGTACTTGCTGTGGAGTGACCCGAAAGTTGTTGTGTTGTGGCGGATTCTAGCTCATAGGCAGCTTACTGTGACCCTCTCCTTGTTCAGCCTGGTGAGTGGGGTCAGTGTGTGATGGAGTCACCTATGACAAGTATGTTATGTGTTGTATTTGGCCTTAAGGCCCTGGGCTGTGACTGCTTGCACACTGCTTTTGGTTTTATGTGTGTTGCTTGTGGGGTGTCTTGAGGTAGCAGTTGTTTGGTATGTCTTTGTGTGTTTATGTGTTTGATTCAGTGGTGAGGCTGGCTTTGTGGTGTGTGAGTTGCCTTCTCCTCCTGTCTGGTCTTGCCAGTCCTGAGTTGAGAGAGCTCAGCCTCCATTTTGGCTAAATAGCTGCATCAAGTATTTGTGTTATGTGGGAGGAGGAGAGGGTTGTCTGTGTACATGAGGCAGTTATAACATTGCCTCAAGATTCCCAGATTCACCAGCTGGACCGGAGAGGAGATTGACAACTGACCTTTGGACATGCTAGAATAGAAAACAAGGGCCAGTGGGGAGTGAGGGTGTAGTGCTTTTAATTTTAGTGCTGACTTATATAATTGCTTTAGTGAGCAAGTGCCAGGTAACTTGAGTGCAATGTGATACAAGTAACTAAATGCAAACAAGGAAATAAGTACAGTAAGCAATGCAGATATCACTAGTGATCCACAAATTAGCTTCCAGGGCAAACAACAACACAAACAACAACAATATAAACAAGCTAGATTTTCAGTAGGCCTGATCTAGTCTATGATAGAAACAAACAAGGTGAACCAATTTCAGTAAGATACAGTTCAAATATCAGGCACTATAAACCTTTAACCAGAAAATTCCCAATTCCCAGCTCAGAAGGGCAGAGTCCAGCCTCTTCTCCCACAAGAGTGCAGTCCAACCTTTCTTAATGTAAAAATAAAAACTGAAAGCCCAGTGCTAAACCAGAACTAATACACTCTGGACACTGGCTCTCCTCAATCAGCAGTCAACTTAGAAGAAGGAAAAAAGCCCTGTCCTGCCACACCACAGTGCTTGCCACAAACCTTCCTAATGTAAAACAACTGGTCTGAAGCCCAAGTGCTTAATCCAAAAGACTTGAATGATAGCTACACTTTAATCAATCAAGTTAGCAGTAATAAATACCCATTGAATACTTTAGAGAGAGTCTGGATGGATGCTAGTGCTTACAACACAAGCAAGATCCAGCAGGCCAGAAATCCAGTCTATGCCACAGCAAACAAGGCGCACCCAACTTCAGTAAGAAACAGTTCAGATATGCATGCACTATAAGCCTTTAACCAGAAATTCCCAGCTCAGAAGGGGCAGAGTCCAGCCTCCTCCCACAAGAGGTGCAGACCACGAACCCTCTTAATGTAAAATAACTGGCTTGAAAGCCCAAGTGCTTAAACCAGAATTAATACACTTTTAGAATAACAGACACTGAGCCCTCAATCAGCAGTTCTCAACCTAGAAGGATGTAAGCTACCTGTTCTGCCACAACAGTGCAGACCACAAACCTCTCAGTGCAAAACAACTAACTGGTCCGAAGCCCAAGTGTTTAAACCAAAAGGCTTAGAATGAGTTACACCAAGCAGTAATAAATACAATTGAGTATTTTAAGATGATGCAAAAGTAAAAAACACACACACACCCCTGGGAAAGGCAGGCACAGATTTACTAGTTGTGCCCCCTTCTACCCAGACTATAAGCTAGTTACTGCCAACAGACACTCCAAAGCCAGCTACTCTAAAGCTCTTACAAGGGTACCCAATTATACTGATTGAAATTAATATTAATACAAATGGCAGTGTTCAACCAATGCAGTAAAGCTTTCAGGAGTAGCCACAGAGTCACCAAATAGATATACAAAATCTCAAAGCTTAAAATATTCTCTAAAGGACCAGTCACAATGAAAAGTTAAAATATATTTAATAATAAATAATAAAAGAACACAAAAAATATGAACTATCTATTTACAGTAAACACCAGAGTTTCAATCACAGGAAATATTAAAATATTAAAATAACACAGATGAATAGATTCACACAGATACAGAAAAACAGTACTTAACTAATCTCACTATATGTTCCTGACTGATCTAAAGAATTGTTATTCCCTGGTCACTTACCAGAGCAAGGCAGGATGAAGTAGTTGAAGGTTTTTTCTTTGTCAGGTTCCAAAAACAGAGTGCCCTGAGACTTCAGTCTCATCTAGTATTAAAACACCATCATTTTTGTGATGGATTACAGAATGACATCACACACACACATCTGGTCATCTGACTTCTGGTTCTCATACTACCCCCATTACTGGAAACTGAACCAGAATCTTACACTTATGTGTTATTGTACACACAGATAGAGCTTTGCTAAGATCTACTGCAGCTTCTAGAAGTCATAAAACAATAAAACATCTCCACTCTTCCTATAGGAGCTAGTAAATGATTCTTTAGCACAGACATTTGTTTCTCTCTGCAGTCAGAACTGTAAGATACAATCTTTATGGCCTAAGTTAAGTAATTTAATTTCTTATTATTTGTCAAAGTTAGCTGGACTGAGATTAACCTCTTCTCTTCCAGTATCCTCTGTTAACATATATAAATTTCCACAGTTACCACAGTACAGTCCGATATAAATGTATATTTCTTTTCTCTCCAGCAGGACACACTGTTGATACATTTTTAACACAAGCAACTTTGCAAATACATTTTCAACACAAGCATCTGTACAAATCAGTTTGATATACAAATGACATGTAATTCTTTACAACATTCCAGCTAGCTATGCTGTCAAATGTTGCACATCCACTGATCTACTTCTCCTAGCATATCTGCCAATACCTCACATTGTCACAAGAATAAAGAAAACGTTAGTAAAGATGGGAGTTAGGACTGAGAACATGTTGAATGGATTGGTAAAATGTAAAAAGAGTGATTAGTTATACTATGTTTATGTATGGTTCATAGGTGAACATTGGGATAACTGCCCTAAGAGACCATTTTAAGCCTAGCCAATAACCCGAGGTAAAAAAAAACACTGTTTCTATGAGTTGAACCCACAATCAACTTCCATTTACACTGCTACATTGCTAAACCAGATGAGCCAATATATATGTATGCATGCATGCTTGCATCTATGTTTGTAGGTATGTTCTGATTTGTTTGAAGAATATTAGTATATGTTATATTGGGATGTTATAATGTTATAGTTCATGGTCATATTTGTGTTACTGTGCAGGTAGTAACTCTGAATTGCTTTATCACAGATTTGACTGTGTTAGGAGGTGATAATATCTCTTATGTTCTCAGTTTATTCTATATCTTAGTTATGTTGTGTGAGATGATACCTTCTTTTCTTCTTATGGTTTTTGTTCAACCCATATAAGGGTTCTGTAGAATTTTGTGAGAAAAAAAAGAAGTGGAACAATCTTAGAATAATTGAAATAAACAGGAGCTGCAATGTCTGTACATTCATTTCTAGCACCAGATGTTGTTGCTTTGTTGAATATCATTTCTAGTTAATGGTAAAAGTGAAGAGATAGGTTAATGAACAGGACTAGGCTAAACAGCAGTTGTGGAATAAGGACAGAATTGTACACACCTTGTATTGCATAGGTGTGTGTGAACAGCATATTTTTTGCCTTGTATGTGTTTAGTAAAGACTGAATTTCTTTCTTTACAGTCTTGGAATCTTACTTTGGTTTCATTTCAGAAACCGGAAGTTGAGCAGACAGGTACTGAATCATCTGCATGTTGTATTTGTAATTTCTGTAATGCTGTCACATATTGTTGATAAATGCTGAAATTAGTAATTGGCTTGAGAAAATGACATGACATTCCAGAAGACTATATATTCTGTTTGTGAAGCAGTTTGAAAACAAAATGTCTAGGACATTTTCATGTCTGCTCTTCGTCAAGCCATCCTCACTCAGACTCAGCCGATTAGTTTCTCTATACAAGGAGCAATACCTCAATGCTATACAGGATGAGACCTGTCTGGGGAAGGCATCTTTCAGGCACCCATGAAGGTTGCTTGTGTCCACTCCAGTATCCCAGTAAATAAGGATGTTTTGTATAGTCCTGATCTCTCCAACTGAATAAGGGCATGAGCTAACTGCATCATGGCAGAGATCCACTAGGACTACCTCTTATCATACATTTCCATATATTTGTTTATGAAGGCTACCACCACCCACTTGGTAAGCTAAAAGCCCACCTCAAGGGACAATGTTTGCAATTCCTTGTGCCAGTTTCCATCCATTTTCTGCAATAGTAACTTATGAATGCGTGTTTTCTAAGGATGAACTTACTATAATAGAACAGTGTGATTTACTTGCTAATAATACTTTAGGATTGCATGTTTTCTGAGAATGAACTTACTATAATAAAATAGTGTGCTTTATTTGCTAATAGTACCTTATGAATGTATGTTTTCAGAGAACTTACTATAATAAAACAGTGTCCTTTATTTGGTAGAGAATTTATCTCTTCTGGCTGTAGGATAATTAATAATAATAATCTCCAAACCTTTACTGTCTCCACTCTTATGTAACTGTCCATAATACAGCTATTTCTTCACCCTCTCTAACTACCTGACTATCATCTATCCCTCTCCATTATTATCTCTATCTCCCTTTTACCTGGACCTTCTTAATACTCTTTCATAATCCGTAACCATCTTCTAAGTTCCACAGGGAAAAGGTATATCCTAGTGCTAGTAGATTATGCTACAAGATACCCTGAGGCAGTGGCTTTGTCCTCCATTGAGACAGAAAAGGTGGCAAATGCTTTGTTAGAGGTTTTCAGCAGGGCAGGTTTCCCAAAAATAGATATTGACTGACAGAGGTGCCAATTTCATGTCAGACCTGCTGGCTTGTCTGTGGAAGGTCTGTGGGGTGAAGCACCTGAAGACCACCCTCTACCATCCACAGACTAATGGTCTTGTTGAGAGGTTAAACTCTACACTCAAGTCCATGTTACGGGCATTTGCAGACCAGTTTAAGAGGGAGTGGGACAAATATTTGCCTCATCCGTTGTTTGCTTACAGAGAGGTTCCCCAGGAATCCATGAGTTGTTCACCCTTTGAGTTGTTGTATGGGCATAGGGTGAGGGGACCGCTAGATTTAATTCATGATGAGTGGGAAGGTGAGTGTGAATCTCACAAGGAGTCCATTGTGGTATATGTCCTAAACCTCAGGACAAGGCTCAGGGAACTCATGCACTTTGCCCAAGAGAACATGGCAGAAGCCCAACAGCAAAAGAAGGTCTGGTATGACAGGAATGCTCAAGCTAGAGAGTATGCTGTAGGGTAGCAGGTAATGGTTCTCATTCCTGACAGACACAACAAGCTGCAAGGAGCCTGGGAGGAACCATACAAGGTTGTAAGCAAGGCAAGTGATGTCAACTACCTGGTAGAACTGCTAGGCAGGAGGCAGGAGTGCAAATTGTACCATGTTAACATGATGAAACCTTACCATGATAGGGAGGCCCTTGTGCTGAGTATTTGCAGTGGATTGCAGGAGGAGTCTGAGGGAGATCTGGTGACCAATCTCCACAGTGAGACTCGGACTGACACTTCAGTGAAAGGGGTGGGAGTGTCCAAGCAGCTATCTCCTATCCAGGTTCAAAAAATCGGAGGAGTGTTACAGGAGTTTGGGGACATGTTCACTGGGAAGCCAGGGTGCACCCACCTGGTGCAGCACCAGGTGGATACAGAACCCCAAAGGCCTATTAGGCAGGTCCCTTATAGGATGCATGAGAGAGAGTCAAACAGACTCTGAGGGAGGAAATACAGGATATATTGGAACTAGGGGTAATTCAAGAGTCCAACACTACTTGGGCCTCCCCAGTGGTGCTGGTGCCAAAGAAGGATGGCAGCACCACGTTCTGTGTAGACTATAGGAAATTAAATAGTTACACAGAGTCAGATGCTTACCCCATGCCTAAAACAGATGAGGCCCTAGAGCAGCTGGGTGGGGCTAAGTATCTTAACACCACTGATTCTACCAAGGGTTACTGGCAGGTGCCCTTGACTCCCAGTGCTAGAGAGTTAGGTCAGCCTTTGTAACTCCTTTTGGCTTGTATGTGTTCACAAAGATGCCCTTTGAGATGAAAAATGTCCCAACAACTTTCCAGAGGCTGGTAGATCATATCCTAGAAGGAGCAGGAGGGTTTGCCCTTGCTTACCTAGATGATATTGCCATCTACAGCCATTCCTGGCAAGAGCACCTTCAACATGTCAGGGAGGTGCTGGGCAGACTACAGAGGACATGGTTGGCCATTAAGCTCAGGAAATGTTAGGTGGGTATGGCAGAGGTGTCCTACCTGGGACATAAAATGGGAAGTGGTAAGATCAGGCCAGAACCAGCCAAAGTGGAAGCCATTCAGGCATAGTCTGCACCTGTTACCAAAAAGCAGGTGAGGGCATTCTTAGGGACAGCAGGGTACTACAGAAAGTGTGTCCCCAGTTATAGTACCATAGCTGCTCCCCTCACAGACCTGACAAGGAAAATAGGCCAAATAAGGTAGTGTGGACCACAGCATGTGAGTAGGCATTTCAGAAGTATAAAGAAGCTTTGGGATTACCCCCTGTGTTAGCTGGTCCAGATTACAGCAAATAAATTGTTGTGCAGGTGAATGCTTCAGCCATGGGGTGGGGGCTGTACTTAGCCATATTTCTTCAGAGGGAGAAGAGCCCCCAGTGGTTTATCTCAGTCATAGGCTGCAACCCAGGGAGGAATGCTATGCAGCTGTAGAAAAGGAATATCTAGCCATAGTGTGGGCACTGCAGAAACTTCAGCCTGATCTGTATGGAAGAAAATTCACTGTAGTTACAGATCACAATCCCCTAACATGGTTACACTGAGCCAGTCAGCAAAATGCCAAGTTGCTAAAATGGAGCCTATGGTTGTAAGCATATGATATGTCAGTGCAGCACTGCAGTGGGGTTAGCAACACCAACGCAGATGGGCTCTCAAGACAGGGAACAGGGTAAGGTATACTCAGATAGACCTAACCCTCTCAAGCAACGTTTCTCAAGGGACACTTGAAAAACTAGCTTGAGTTCCCCAGGGGAAGAATTGTGAAGGCTGCCAGCCTAGCTAGATAGAGTTTTGTAGATAATTCTATGTCATTTGTAAATATTAATAAAATCCACAGGTTGTTTCAAAAATGTAAAGAAAACTGTGTTAAATGTTGAACTAAAAAAATGTAACCACAGTACACTTTGCTGGAAGAAAACTGATAAAGTAAAGCATTTTATGACTGTTTGATCTCAAAGCTTGGAGACAGAATGTCTGGACTAAGGAATTCTTTCTATTGTTTTGAAACCAGAGTTAATTGCTAGATTTTACATGTATAATGTCTTTTATTGTTGTGGTTTCATGGCCATTTACAAGATCAAATAAATGGTAAAACTCTGTGTTTCTGTTAGCCTGGGAACCAGAGAAGAATGATGTCATCTAAAATGAGTCAGCAGTGATGTATTATCAATTTAAGACTTTCTCAGAGAGAGAGAGAGAATCAGAGCATTTTGGATTTTGGATTTTGTCTGAAGAACATCCACTCACCAGCACTTGCTCTGTATGTAAGTAGGATCTTAGACTTTAGTATTTCTCTTAGAAATAGATAGAAAATAGTAAGTTTAGTCTAGCTGTTTTCTATATTTATGTCAGACTATTCTACAGTATTATTTTAAGCATTTTCCTGTGATCTCTGAACTTTTGACTACCACTGTATTGAATTGAGAAGATTTGTCTTGTGTTTTTATTATTTATTATTCAATATTTTTAAACCTTTCAACTGTGGCTGTTTTGTGTAGAGATAATTTAAGCTCTAGAGTACATTGCATGTATATAGTGATACTGTACAAAGCCACACCAATAAGCCTAAAAAGTTCTGGTGACACTTACTAAAAGGATAATAATACTGCACAGTAAAATTGGACTCCCTTTGAGAAGGGCCTTACTGTTATCTGATAAATAGGGGTTCTGGTGGCAGTGGATTATTACCTTATAGCCTGGACAGAAGGGGCACAGCTAGTGAACCTGCACCAGCCTTCCCCAGGAGTGTCTGTGTGGTTGTATATGAATCATATCTCAAAGTGTTTGTGTGTATCAGCTACTTGGGCAGGGACAGAAAGCACTGGTTGGACAGAGGGAGTGCTGGGAGGACTTGGCTTGGAACCCTGGCTAAAGACTCCAGTCTATAGCTGTGCCAGTTGAGAGTCTTATTGGGGATCTGGAGAGAAAGGGAGAAACCAGCCCCAAACTGACTGTGATCTCTGTCTTCTCTTAAGGGAAATTGTACTTTACTGTGTGTGCATTTGTTATCCTACACAATGTGCATGCCCCTCACTGGTGCTAGTGGTGAGGATTAAGGCTCCTTGATTACTGGTCCAGAGCATGGGCATCACAGAGGAGTTGCTGCTTCTTTGCATACCTTACTGGTAACTTACCTCAGAAGTCCTGCTACACTTCTCTTTATATATATATATATATATATATTTATATATGATCTACTTTACATGATCAACATCTCAAATGTTCAACTTTCATATGGCCAAGACCATATGATCGAACATTTGAAACATCGACCATGTAAAAAAAAATACAAAAAACAAAATAAAAACTAAATGTGTCTAGCAGGGGGGCAAGCCCCCCTGCACCCTCCACCCCACACTACTTAAATATACCAACTCCAAGATCGCACCACATTGCGGAAACAGGAAATCTTTCCATTCCGCGCTGTATGGAGATCTCCATTCAGAGCGGTAGTGCTTTTAAAAGCTCGATCATATGGTCTCGGACATATGAAAGTCGAGCTTTTAAAAGTTCAACTATCTGAAGGGAATCCATATATAAATTTTTGTCCTTGTAGTTTGCATATTACAGCCGTTAAACTATACTGAGGTATAGCAGTATTATTTTTGTTAGTCATAGTAGGGAAAAATGTGACAGCTGTAATTTTTCCATTTTTAGTCAGTATGAAATACATTTCACCTTGGCTACTAAACTGGTTTGTTTAAATAACAAACATTTTTGGTGCTTTACTAGTTCTCATTGGTAATGTTTGATTTTCAATGAGCGTATACTGTTGAACAAGCAAACATTTCCACATTTTTGAATATTATTTTTCACTGTATAACATTTATTTAGATAAAGGATCCACTGGTAAAACACTCACATTTGACACACATAGTTCAATGCCTGAGGACTTCTCTTTCATTCAGGACTTGCTAACTCCACTGCACCTGAAATAAGAAAGGGGAGTAAATGTGATGCATTCACTAGAGTGTATGTCTACATGGAAAACATAGGATATTATATTACTTATAGCAAATTCTGTAAGTTATAATTTACTTTTCTTGGTTTTGATGATGATGATAGGAAGAGTGCTGGGGCTTGCCTGTTTAAGATAGCTTAGAGCAGCCCAACACTGAAAACGCCAAAATTTGGTTAAGGGGAGGCAAAATTGTAAGGCACAGCTGCCTTACTGTTCAATTTTAGTACAGTTCAGCCATGGAGTATTATACACTGTATGTAGAAAAGGGGTAGGCATAGCTGTATGTTGTCCCTGATTTTGCAAAGTAATTTTGCCCTGTTCCTCATAAAATTTTTGATTTTCTGGAAGATCACTGAGAATTATAGTCAGCCAATAATTGCTGGTATTAGAGTTTTATACTTATTATAGTTCAGAAAATACATGCTAATGCAAAACCTGATTTCCTGTTAACTTTTTTAAAATTAATTAGATTAATATTTAAAAAGTGTCCCAGATTTTGGACTTTGTTCTCTGCTCCATAATTTCTGGGTAGATGTGTAGTCTTGCAGGGAAAGAGGGGGAAAGAGAGAGACAGAAAAAGTAAGAAAGAGAAAGGCAGTAGAAGCTCAAGGCTGCACAACAGAGGAACGCAGTTCATGCGGAGTACAAGATGGGGAGGAAGAGGGTGAAAAAGAAAGCAGAGAGAGACTGTATTTGCAGAGGAATTGTATGAGTAAGGGTTAAAACATGGATCACATTATCATCCAGGTTACCTGAATTATAATCTCTTAAATACACTCAATATTTCAGCAGTTTGCTATGGAAAGCATTGCTTGTATAATTCATTGTAGGAAAGATGCTTCAGATTCCCAGGCTTGCTTTTTAACATTTCTATTTACAAAAAATGAGTATTTTATAGGATCTTAGATCACTTAACCCCAGGCATGCACACTATGTCGGAACTGCAGCATTTTCTCAAGTTTCTGTGCTAGCTTTTATTTTCTCTGGTGCTTTAAAACAAAGTGATCTGTGCTTTAGCAGTATGTTAAACATGAAAATTACATCTATTGAACAGCAGGTGGCTGCATTGCCTATAATTTGTCTGTGTATTTCAGTTGTGTGCTGTACGACTAACAAGTATGTATCAGATCTCAGCTGCTCGTGCAAACGTAGTATACATAAACACTTCCTAGTAGTTTTAGTACAGCCTTTACAAAACCTACAATAGTTAGCTGTGTTACAATATAGGAGACTTTAAAGGAAATCAGGAAATGATCTTAATGATCAATACTCTGAATTGTTCATCTACTTTAACAGTTGTTGCCACGTGTGTGTGTGTGTGTGTGTGTGTGTGTGTGTGTGTGTGTGTGTGTGTGTGTGTGTGTGTGTGTGTGTGTAGTAGAAAAGGAATAATAACGGAAGCTCTCAATACAGCAGTTTGTCATCTCAGGTACTGGAGCTAACACAGTATGAACAACCCTTTATAACTGGGGCCAGCCTTTGCCTTTATTTGATGTGCCCATCAGTTTGTATATCTGCACATTCTCTTCTAATGCATACCTTATTAGGGATGATAAAATGAATCAGAGGCAGAAATAAGCAGAAAAAGTGATTTGTGGGGCACAAGACTACTTATTTATCTATTCATGCAGATAACAAATGGGATGGCCTAAGTATCTGTCTCAGGTAGCAACTGTATGGTCATTTAGCAGGTTTTATTTGAAGTGCCCTAGTATATGATATGCTTCATCATTATTTACTTATTTTACCTAATCTAGGTTAACTGGGTAGGTGAGGCGGTACAAGGACACTTATCAGCCATGGCCTGGATGCATGTGCACAATTCAAATACATGAGATATGCAGACACTGTACAATACGAAGAAGATACAGAAAGTACCAGTAAGAAACATAACTCAAAAACAATTTAAAAATATTTTTTGTCAGGTGGCATACCTCTTGCACCCTCCATCTATCATATGTGTAGATATATATATATATATATATATATATATATATATATATATATATATATATATATATATATATATATATATATATATATATATATATATATATGTGTGTGTGTGTGTGTGTGTGTTTGTGTACACACATACACACACACACACATATATATATATATATATATATATATATATATATATATATATATATATATATAAAATATATGTGTGTGTGTATTTTATATATAGGTTCATAAGTTCATAGGTTGATACTAGGCTATCTGCCCTAGGACATTTACAAGCCTAGCCAGAGTGTGTTTGGCTTTTGCCACCCTTTTAAATGAGTTTACTATACCCTTTTAAGGTTAGTTTACTGTGCCTCTGTGTAGCAGTGACGCAGAAGTGATCCCCAGGGTAAACCTACGATCTCCCATCCACTCATCAAGATTTCTCTTGAAAAGAAGCAGTGAGGGGCTCTGTCTGACATGGACTGGGATTCTATTCCAGAGTGATGGAAGCCTCTGGGTTATAAATCTGTCCCTCCAGCATGTTCTATTAATTTCTGTGCTGAGGTTTAAGTCCCTCGAGCGCGTAACTCTAAGGGATTTGGATTTTCTGAGGTAGAGCATGTCCATTAAATCTGGGTTTGACATGGCTTTATACATCAGGCACAGGTCACCTCTGAGTAGGTGGCATGCAACTGAGTATAGCTGGAGTTTCTTTAACCGGGCAGCATAGGTCATCTGTTTGAGTCCCTTGATTCTCTTAGTGAGGTACTTTTGGGGTCTTTCCAGTTGCTGCAGGTGTTGGGTAAGGTACATCCCAAATGGGGTATTGTATTCTATTATGAGCCTGATGAGTGATGAGTAGAGGGGCACAATGACCTCTCTTGATCTAGATGTGAACCCTTTCGTGATAAGGTGGACTATATAGAAGGTCTTTCTAACCACTTTGGCGACGTGATTGTCAAAGGAAAGATTGCTATCCACTTGGGTCCCCAAATCCCTAATTACTTCTTCCATGCTTAATGGATTACCACCTATGTGGTAATTTGTGGGCACTTTGTTTTTCCCAAAGGGGATGACTATTCACTTTTTGGCATTTAGCTTTAGGCCATGGTTCTGGCACCAGTTATCCGTCTCTGTGAGACCCTTTTGGAGGATGTCTGTGTCAGTTGGCAAGTCTATTATGGCACCCAGTTTGCAGTCGTCTGCAAACTTGGTCAGCCATAGTCCTCCCATGTTAGCCTGTACCACAGAGAAATATATACCGAACAAGAGAGGTCCCAGGACTGAGCCTTGTGGGATGCCACTAGTAACTGGTTTAGAGTCTGACATGGCTCCCGTAATTCTGACCATGTGGGTTCTATCCTTGAGCCAGTTTGCAACCCATCTTATGACATAGGGGTTGATATTTAAGCTGGAGAGCTTATTTATGATGTCCGAGTGGGGTATTGTGTGAAAGGCTTTTGCGAGGTCCAGGTAGGCTGTGTGGACTACCTTCCCTTTATCTATGGCCTTGGTGACTGTTTCAAAGAAGTCAACCAGGTTCAGGAGGCAGGATCTGCCCTTAACAAAGCCAAATTGGGTAGGCTCCAGTGTCTGCAGGTCCCCAATGTCTTTGTTTATGAGCTCTATGATGATCCGCTCCATAGCTTTGCAGACCAGGCTAGTCAAACTTATGGGGCAATAGTTTCCAGGGTTCGTTGAGGCACCGCCTTTGTGGAGTGGGAATACTGTTGCTGTACGCCATTCCTTGGGTACATATCCTGTACTAAGGCTGAGGTTGAACAGTAACTTTATATGAGGTTTTAGCTCTTCCTGGAGCTCGTGTAGGATGCATCCCGGGACACCTTCTGGTCCCATTGATGCTGTGTTTTTTGCCTTGGAGAAGGCAGCTCTCACCTGAGCATCTGAGATGTCAGGGAGGCAACTCTTTGTTGGGATAGATATTTGCTCTTTTGGGGGGGAAAGGGGGGAGAAGTTTGCACTGAACCTGTCTGCCAGAATGTTGGCTATGTCTGTGGGTTCAGTGTATTTTTTGTCATTTTGGATT
The DNA here is from genome assembly GCF_019279795.1 of Protopterus annectens. Lineage (NCBI taxonomy): Eukaryota > Metazoa > Chordata > Ceratodontiformes > Protopteridae > Protopterus > Protopterus annectens. Next base: position 240,345,050 of record NC_056743.1, read on the forward strand.
AACTCTGAACATATCTGGGAGTTGCCACCCAGGTTTCTAACATAACTAAAGAAGGCCTTGTGATTATCTTTGGTGTCCTGTGCAATTTTTCTCTCGAAACTGGCCTTGGATGATTTTATGAGGGACCGTAGTTTTTTGCTAGTACTGATCAGAGATGCCTTCTCTTTTAGGGATTTAGCTCTGTCATGTAGTAGCTTCCTCCTTTTGTTGTAAAGCTTATTTATGGCTGGGGTCCACCAGATTGGACGCCTGCCTTTGGAGGATTGGGTCTTGGTTTTATTTGGGATTGCATGATCCATGCATTCCTGAAGTTGTCCATAGAATGCGTTTATAAATGTTTCTGCAGTTTGGGCCATAGTTTCCTCTGGCCCGGGGGCTTTGAAGGATGTCACCTCGGTTTTGAGAAGTGTGAAGTTAACTTTTGAGAAATTTTTCACTGTGGTTTTCTGGGCTGGGGGTGGGGTCAGGATGTGAATGTCCAGTGAGATTAATTTATGGTCCGATCTTACCAATGAGGGGTATACTTCTGGTTTGGAGCATAGAGTCCCCATGTTGGTAATGATCAGGTCCAGTATGTTTTCCCCTCTTGTGGGAGTGGTGACTAGTTGTTCCATAGCATTTGAGTTTTATAAATTCAAGGAACCTTTGGGCTAGGGCATTGGGGCTTGAGTAATGCTCCCAGTCTATGTTTGGATAGTTGAAATCACCAAGTATAATGGTGTTTGGAGAGACCTTCATATTCTCCAGTGTTTTCAGGAAGGCTGAGTGAGGTTCCTGAGTTTGGGAGGGTGGTCTGTAGCAGGCTATAAACTGAAAGGCAGTTTTGCCCACTGTTAGTTGCACATGGATGGTCTCTGCTGCTTCATGCAATGCCACTAAACTGGAGGTGTGAGTACCTTTGATGAATATGGATACTCCCCCTCCTTTTGTGGTTTGGTCCGGGTTTTGGGGCCGAAAAGCATGGTATGAGGTATAGCCTGGTAGTGCTGGGGTGCTCTCGGGAGCCTTGAACCAGGTTTCTGTTACTGCACAGATGTCAATATTCTCCATACTGAGGAGAGCTTTGAGTGCGTGCATCTTGAAGTTTAGACTTCTGGTGTTGAGTGGCATTACCCTTAGTTTCTTTTTCCCTGTGTTATCTATGGAGGTGGGTTTGTCCTTTGAGCCTTGCCTAAAAAAGGCACTATGGGGGTGGGAAGAGCCTTTGCCAGTATCCGAAAGCCCAGGGGTTACAGGTGCAATCCATCCCTAGCAAAGCAACGTGGCTTGTCGAGCATGTCAGCCCAGGCTGACAGACACTGGATCCCCTTTGAATGACACCAATACTTTAGCCAATTGTTAAAATGGATCATTTTGTGTGTATATATATATATATATATATATATATATATATATATATATATATATATACACACACACACACACACACACACACAGAGTGGATATAAAAGTTTACACACCCCTGTTAAAATGCCAGGTTTTTGTAATATAAAAAAATGAGACCACAATAAATCATTTAAAAACTTTTCCCACCTTTAATATGACCTATAACCTGTATGATTCAACTGAAAAACAAACAAATCTGTCAGGGGAAAAAAACATAAAAAAATAAAAAATGTACAATATGCTGGTTGCATGTGTGCACACCCTTAAACTAATACTTTGTTTGTGCACACCCTTAAACTAATACTTTGCTGAAGCACCTTTTGATTTCATTACAGCATTCAGTGTTCTTGGGTAGGAGTCTATCAGCATGGCACATCTTGACTTGGCAATATTTTCCCACTCTTCCTTACAAAAGTGCTCAAAATATGTCAGATTGCAAGGGCATCTCTTGTGCACAACCCTCTTCAGATTTTCTATTGGATTTAGGTCTGGGCTCTGGCTGAGCCATTCCAAAACTTTAATTTTCTTCTGGTGAAACCATTCTTTTTGTTGATCTGGATATATGCTTGGGGTCATTGTCATGTTGAAAGGTGAAATTCCTTTTCATCTTCAGCTTTCTAGCAGATGCCTGAAGGTTTTGGGCCAAAAGTGACTGGTGTTTGGAACTGTTCATAATTCCCTCCACCTTGACTAAAGCCCCAGTTCCAGTTGATGAAAAGCAACCCCAAAGCATGATACTGCCACCACCATGCTTCACCATGGGGATGGTGTTCTTTTGATGATGCAAAGTGTTGTTTTTACACTAAATATACCTTTTGGAGTTGTGGCCAAAAAGTTCAGTCATGGTCTCATCAGACCATAACACATTTTCCCATATGCTTTTGTGAGACTTGATGTATTGTTTTGCAAATTTTAGCCAGGTTTGGATGTTTTTCTGTGCAAGAAAAGGCTTCCTTCTTACAACCCTACCCCATTGTCCAGGCATATAAGTGCAAACAAAGATGGACTTCCACCAAAGCAAATTGTCAGTAAAAAATATAGCTAAAAGCAACTTCCTTTATTTAAAACTTTAAAACATGAACTGAGTAAATTCAACCGGTCTCAGGTCTAAAACAGGATAAGCGCTTTCCATATAATACCTTCATCAGATCCTACTATGCCGACCTAAGCATAGCAGAGGCACAGAAGTGATCCCTGGGGTGAATTTCCTAGTTCCCATCCAATCATCAAGATTTTTCTTGAAGAGTGCTAATGAGGAGCTTTGTTTGATATAGATAGGTAGTTTATGCCAGAGTATGGGAAGTCTCTAGGAAAGGAATCTATCCCTCTGGCATGTTCTGTTTATTGTGTTGACAAGGTTTAGGTCCCTAGAGCGTGTAGCTCAGAGGGATTGGGATTTCTTTAAGTGGAGCATGTCCAACAGCTCTGGGTTTGCCATAGCTTTCTATGTTAGGCAGAGATCACCTCTGAGTAGGCGATATGCGACGGAGTAAAGCTGGAGTTTTCTGAGACATTCTGCATAGGGCATCTGTTTGAGGCCAGTAATCCTCTTTGCATGGTATTTCTGTGGCCTTTCCAGTTGTTGTAGATGTCTTGTGAGGTACATACCAAAAGGGGCGTTGTACTCTGTAATGGGTCTAATAAGTGATGAGTAGAGGGGAACAATGACCTCTTTTTTTCTGGATGAGAAACCTTTTGTGATGAGGTGTGCCACGTGGAAGGATTTCCTGACTACTGTGGCAATGTGATTATCAAAGGAGAGACTACTGTCCACCTGTGTCCCAATGTCTCCTATCACAGGTTTGAAGTAAAATCATCTGATCAAAGTATTGAATTTTTGGATGTCAAGTTACTATTAGATAAGGATAAAGGGATTGATACTACCCTATACAGGAAACCTATGTGTAGGAATCATATGTTGCATTATTCCAGCATGCATCCAATACACATATTTCAGAATATAGTAGAGAATCAAGTGACTCATGTTTCTAGGCTATGCACCAATGACGACATGTTTTTGGATGAGCAAGCCAATCTGGTAGAAAATTTTGCAGCAAGAGGTTATGATAGAAGAAAAATAGGAACGGATGCTAATAAAGCTATGGAGATACGCTGACATAAGAGGCAACCTTATTATTCTAAGAAATCAGGAGTGATCCCAAAAGTAAAAAATAGAAATGGTCCCCTTAGATGTACTTTAATGTTTGGTATGGACTGTCCAGAGATCTGTGAGATTATCAAGAAGTATTGGCCTGTTCTAACTTCAGATAAGATAAGAAAAATAGTAGGAAAAATCCAGGTTTCTTGTTTAAGAACAAGAAGAATTTAAAGAGTCTGCTATGCAGTAATGATGACCTGTCTACCAAATAAACAATATGTGATAAAAGGATTATAGGCACCCGTAAATGCGGTTCATGTAAGGCCTGTAGTTTTATTAATACAATGAATAGTTTTGAGCATCCAGTAACCCACAGGAGATACAAATTTTGCAGATATGCGAATTGTAATAGCAAAAATGTAATTTATATTGCTATGTGCAATCTATGCCTTACCTACTACATAGGTAAAATGAAAAGAATGTTTAAGGAGCAGATTCTTCATCGTCAATTAGATATTAAGAACAAAATAGAGACAAATGTTCTTTACAGGCATATACGTGACAATCTGGGACACTCCTCCAGATTTATGATGCTTTCACTTAGAAATGTTAGTATGCATGGAGGAGACATCTTTAATAAAACAGAAGTAGAAGAAGTTAAGTGGATTATGAATTTAAGAGCGGACCAGCCACAGGAACTTAATCAAGTTATTCCATTAAAACCAATTTTAAAAGAGAAAAGACTAAATAGGAAGTAATGAGTGATTCCGATTGGGGATGTGTGTGCCATGAGTAATCTCATTGGTCTTAACAGACTTTGATTTATAGTATGCTCTTAAACTTGTGATTGGATGATGGATGGTTCAAATTAAGCAATGCTTAGGTCGGCATAGTAGGATCTGATGAAGGTATTATACTGAAAGCGGTTATCCTGTTTTAAACCTGAGACCGGTTGAATTTCTTCAGTTCATGTTTTAAAGTTTTAAATAAAGGAAGTTGCTTTTAGCTATATTTTTTACTGACAATTTATTTTGGTGGAAGTCCATATTCATTTGCACTTACTTGGTTTTTAAGTAGGACTTCCTTTAAAGGTGCTTCTGTCTTAATTTGGATAGTCCAGACATATGGAGAATACGGGAGCTTGTTGTCACATGTAGTAGACAACTAGTACTTGCCAGAAATTCCTGCAGCTCCTTCAGTGTTGCTGTATGTCTCTTGGCAGCCTCCCTGACCAGTTTTCATCTTGTCTTTTCATCAATTTTGGTGGGACGTCCAATTCTGTGCAATGTCACTGTTCCATATTTTCTCTACTTTTTGATAACTGTCTTCACTGTGTTCCATGGCATATCCAATGCTGTGGAAATTTTTTTGTACCCTTCTCCTGACTAATACCTTTCAACAATGAAATCCCTTTGATGCTTTGTAAGCTCTCTGTGAACCATGGCTTTTGCTGTAGCAGACAACTGAGTAAATGTCAGGAAACTCTTACTAGGACAGCTGAACTTTATTTGGGGTTAATCAGAGTCTCTTTAATTGATGGCAGTTGGGTACCCAAGATGCCTGAATGCTGTAATTAAATCAAAAGGTGCTTCAACAAAGTATTAGATTAAGGGTGTGAACACACAACAAAGTATTAGTTTAAGGGTGTGCACACTTATGCAACCAGTGTATTGTACATTTTTTTATTTTTTATATTTTTTCCTCTAACAGATTTGTTTGTTTTTCAATTGAATTATACAGGTTATATGTCACATTAAAGGTGGGAAAAGTATTGAAATGATTTATTATGGTCTCATTTTTATATCACAAAAACCTGGCATTTTTACAGGGGTGTGTAAACTTTTTATATCCACTGTGTGTGTGTGTGTGTGTGTGTGTGTGTGTGTGTGTGTGTGTGTGTGTGTGTGTATGTGTGTGTGCGCGTGTGTGCATGTGGTTTGTAGAATATAAGTCAATGCAGTTTCAATAAATGATGATCAAAAGAAATTGCACCAACATTGCTCATGCAGCATACACACATAATAGAGCAGGATAACCATTTACATTTGATTTAGCAGCCCTCATGCGGTTTATGTCAGATTATCGAGTTTTCAAAAACTCGAACTTCACATGGTCAAGACCATATGTTCGACTTTCCGAATAACTCTAAGCATTTGTTTGGAGAATGCATTACAGTGGAGATTATCCTTTTCCCCGCTGTAGTGCAATCTCAAAGTTGGTATATATAATATGCAAGGGTGTATGTGATGTAGGGGACCTTGCTCTCCTGCAAAAACATAGATTTTTGTTGTTTTGTTCAAGTTTTTGGAAAGTTCAACATATGATCTTGACCTTATGAAGTTCCATTTTCTGAAAATTGAATAATCTGGCATAAAGCCCCCTCATGATATATGTTAGACAGTCATGTGTTTACTGCAGATGTATGCATCTAGTGGCAAGTTTTGTTAAGGCAAGTTTTTTAGCGGGGGTTACCAATTATATGTAAGGCATCAATTATGAATGGAAGTAATGCTGATTACTTTAGCATTTTCTGTTGTTGTTGCTGTTTGCATTCATTGTGTAACTGACTGAATTGAGTATAATGAATTTTCTTCCATAAAGACAGGGCTGTGGCTTCTGCAATGCCTGTACTACGACTAGACAGTCTTTCTCCGAAGTGTACATCTAAGATATACTACTGGGTGCTGTTCTCCTTCTGAAAAAACTTAGCTAAGTACAGCCCCCAGACCATAATTGAAGCATCTACTTGCACAACAAATTCTTTACTATAATCCGGGCTGGCTAACACAGGGGGTCCTCCCAAAATCTCTTTTAAGTTTTTGGAATGCCTTTTCACAACCTATGGTCCACACTACCTTATCTGGTTTATTTTTCCTTGTTAGGTCAGTAAAGTGTGCAGTTATTGTACTATAATTGGGCAAAAATTCTCTATAGTACCCACCTGTCCCAAGAAATGCTCTCACTTGCTTTTTAGTAACAAGAAGTGGTCACGCTTGAATAGCTTCTACTCTTATCACTCCCCACTCTGTGCCCTAAATAAGTGACCTCTGTCATGCCTACCAGATACTTACTGGGTTTAATGTTTAATCCTGCCCTTTTTAATCTACCAAGACCTCCCTAACACATTGAAGGTGCTCTTGCTAGGAATGGCTATAAATAGCAATGTCATCCAAGTATGCTAGAGCATAATCCCCTGCTCCTACTAAGACACAATCTACCAGACTCTGGTAAATTGCTGGGGCATTTTTCATTCCAAAGGGCAGCCTTGTAAATTCATACAATTAAAAAGGAGTTACAAAAGCTGACTTCTCTCTAGCAATGGGAGTCAAGGATACCTGCCAGTATCTCTTGGTCAGATCAATAGTGGTCAGATACCTAGCCCCACCCAGCTGTTCTAAGGTTTTTCCTGATCTTGGCATGGGGTATGCATCTGACTCTGTATAACTATTTAATTTCCTATAGTCTACACAGAACCTAACACTACTGTCCTTTTTTTGGTACCAGCACTACTGGGGAAGCCCAGGGACTATTGGATTCCTAAATTACCCCCATTTCTAGCGTTTCCCAAATCTCTTCCTTCATTGTCTGTTTAAATTTCAGGCACTCTATAAGGACCCTGCTTGATAGGTTTTTGGGGTCCTGTGTCCACATGGTGCTGCACCAAGTCAGTACACCCCAGGTTTCCCCTGTGAACATGTCCCCAAATTCCTTTAATATGGCTCTTATCTCATAGACTTAATTAGGAGTTAACTGCTGTGATATGGCTATCTCTTTCACAAAGGTGTCAGTCCTAACCTCACCAAGAAGATTGGTTATTATATCTCCCTCAGACTCCTCCTGCCATGCACTGTGAATACTCAATACTAGGGCCTCCCTACCATGATAAGGTTTCAGCATATTGATGTGGTACATTTTGTGCTCCTGTCTCCCACCTACCAGGTTTACTATGTAGTTCACATTAGAGACTTTCCTTACTACTTCTAGGGGTCCCTCCCAAGCTGCTTGTAATTTGTTATGTCTGAGAGGAACAAGTACCATAACCTTCTGTCCCTCAGCATACTCACGGCAGGAGCATTCCTATCATACCAAACATTTTTTCTGGGTTAGGCTAATGCTAAATTCTCTTGGGCTAAACCCTTGAGCTCTTTAAGTCTTGTCCTGAAGTTAAGGATGTATGCAGACTCCTTTTGTGAGAGTCACTCTCACCTTCCCACTCATCTCGGATTAAATCTAAAGGCCCCCTTACCCTATGCCCATATAACAACTCAAAGGGTGAGAAATGTGTAGATTTCTGTGGTACTTCCCTGTACACAAATAATAGATGCTGCAAATACTTGTCCCACTCCCTTTTAAACTGGTCCACAAATGCCTGTAGCATAGTCTTTAATGTAGAGTTTAACCTCTCTACAACACCATTACTCTGGGGATGGTAGGGGGTTGTTTTTAGATGTTTCACCCTACAACCTTTCCACCATCAGCAGGTCTGACATGAAGTTGGCACGTTAATCAGCCAGTATCTCCTTCAGAAAATCTACCCTTCTGAAAAATTCTAGCAATGCATTTGCCACCTTTTCTGCCTCAATAGATGGAGAGCTACCACTTCAGGGTATCTCTGGAGCATAATCCACTACCACCAGGATACATTTCTTCCCTGTAGAATTTGGAGTACTCAGGGGGTCCCACCCTCTGAAATGGCTCTTTAATAACAGGCAAAGGCATTAAAGGAGCCTTAACCTTGTCCCATGCCTTGCCAACTTTTTGGCACTGTTCACAAGGCCTATAATATCCTACCACATCCTTTGCAATTCCAGGCCAATAAAAATTCTGCATAATATGCCTCTTAGTATGTTTTATACCAACATGACCTGAAAAAAGGATCTCTATGCTATGGCTAAAAATGGCAGATGGTAAGCTCTAGGCACTACCACCTGCTGTGTTACCTCACCTTCTAGCCCACTTTCAGGAGTCCACTCTCTATACAGCAAACCTTTGTGCCAGTATAAAGACTTCCCTCTTCCTTGAGCCTCAGGTGCTTCCTTAGCCATCTCCCTCAAGCTTTGTAATGTAGGGTCCTGTGTCAACTCTACCTTTGTGACTCTCCCAAGCTCCCCTTCCACAGGAAGCCTAGTAATGTCTGACAGCTGTGCCTCACTGTCAGTCTGGGTACTATCACTCACCTCTGTCCTTGCAGTCACCAGGTCCATGGGAACATCAGTACGTTACAGCAGCTGTGGCTCACTTTCAGACGTACTGCTACAGGATAGCTCCTTCTCTGAAACAGCCACCACACCAGTCCCAGCTTCAGGTATGAGATCTGTCTGGGTCTCCCCCAGGCTACTGGGCCTACATGCCTGTCTCCAAGCCTGACTACATGTCACTGCATGTACACAAGGTACTGCATCATCAGTCATTCCCTATCAGGACATCTACAGGAATATCCTCAAACACACATACCTGCTCGCTTCCTCTTGCACCTCTTCCATCTTCCCAGTCAAGATGAACCCAAGCCACAGGTATTTGGAATGGGGCTCTTCCCAACGCTCTGACTGGAGTGGACTGTCCAAGCAAGTACTGCTCTTCCTTAACCACTGCAGGCCTCACAATGGTTATATCAGAAGCTGTGTCTCTCTTAGCAGTAACCTGTTTACCATCTACTAAGATAGGATATACATGTTGATAGTTTCTCACCCCTCTTGTTTCTAAACACTTACCACTGGCAGTTTGTCATCCTCACTTGCTGCCTCCCTCACCTTTTGTTTCTCACCTTGCCTTAATGGACATTTGACTTCTAAGTGGCCCCTCTGGTTATATTTGAAACATCTAATCCCTAACCATGTACTTGGACTAGTAGTTTCCCCTGTTACTGGTGTTCTCTGTTGGAGTGGTTTATACTGACCCCATAAGTTCTCTTATGTCCACGTGCAGCACTGGGTATCCCTTTCCTATGCATTGGTGCTCTGCTTGCTAAGAAGATATCCCTTTTCTCCTCAATTCCTCCACAGAGTTACACTCTTGGTCTGCTAACCAGATTCTCATATCATCAGGCAAAGTACTGAGGGCTTGTTCCCTCACCAAAAGGTCTGGCAGTCCCTCAAAAGTGGTGACCTGACACCCACTCACCCATCTGTGAAAGTAAGTACTTAAATCAGCAATATAATCACATACACTTTCATCTGCCTTGTGTCTATGTTTATGAAACTTTTTTCAATAAGCTTCAGGTGTTAGTTTAAAACAATCAAGAAGACAGTGCTTAACTTTATCATAATTCAAACAATCTACATCAGACAATTTTGACATGGCCTGAACAGCTTTACCATGGAGAAAGGCAGTCAGGAGCCGAACCCAGATCTCATGGTCAACATCATACCATTTGCATACCCTCTCAAATATATGGATACAACTATCAAAGTCATTCCCCATCCCTGTATTGAGGAAAAAGTTTACTGACCTTTACAGCTTCTTGGGACTGGTTATTCCCTTCCGCATTACACTCATGACCCTCTTGAATGGTAAGAAGCTCCACTTCATGCTAACACTGTCTCTTGTTTTCCTTGGCTTCTTAACATCTCAGTATCTCTTCAGTCTGCAGATGTTTGGCTTCCAGTTAATATACTGATGCTACCTCTTCTCAGCTTACAGACATCGCATTCTCTCCTCGGCCTCCAGTCATTGGGCTTCCAGGCACAGCCTCTCTAACTCTAAATGGATTTTCAGGTGCTCCAAAAAAAGGTGGACTGTCCTTTCTCAGTTGGCTGCCCATCCCCAATACCAAACTGGATATCATCAGAACAGCTGGTCTGAGCTGAAGCTGCAACTAAGGCTGAAATCATTGCTTTCTTAGTCAGGCTGAGATGCAGCAGTCATCTGGCTTCACACTCCTTGGGCAACTGTTTCTTTGTCAGCTTACTATAGTCTTCTGCTGATATCTTTGCCTGCTGTCCATGACTAACTAAAAATAAATAAAACTCTGCAAATTTTGCTTGTAATTCCCCCTGTATTTCAAATAATGTTTCTGAGAAAAACATAGTAAATTTTTGTCTTAATATTCAGTCTAACACATGCAAATCCTCTTCTTTTCTCTATAAATAACTCTCCTATTTTTAAATTTTCTTTTAGTTAAGTCACATCCTTGATAATTTTTTCATTTTCGGATATTATAATTCATGTCCCCTATTATCATCACATCCATATTATAATATATGGTTTTTAGTACCTCAAATAAATCCTGTCTTTTATTAACATCAATATATATATAAATTGCAATCACCGTCATCACAGACCTTCTTTTTCTTATGTGTAATACAGATAATGCACCCACTTTGACAGCTACATGCTCTAAAATAACCCAGCTAGGTTAGAGGTGATGGTCACCATTGATGCACCACCCCAATCTCATGAATAAAATGGAAACAAGGGGGTTGATGCCAATGCTGATTAATCAAGACAGCAATCCCTGAACACTGTTCTTTCCCTAAATCGCATTTCATCTTTATATTTCATAAACATTCAAATTGTTGTCTTTTAGTGTTATCAGAATTCTCATTTCTAATAAATATGCTGACTTTCACATTTTTGTACTTATACAATACCATCAACGTCATTAAATCATTAATTATACTATTCATATTAACTGACATTACATCAAAATTATCCATTTCACTTTTTATCTCTAAAAGCCATCAGCTTCATTTTGTTTCGTGTCCATAACTCTTACCTATTGAATTCCTTCACTTCACCTGCTTCAACTGTAGAACTGTTGCTTCATCAGTTCCTTCTGTTTGCAGCATACTAATAAATTTACATTTTCACTTTTTATAAATATACATATTTCCTGAAAATGTCCAGTGTTTTGTTTGGTTTTTGCTCTGTCTCAATCTGTTCTTCAGATAACATTTAATTTTCATCTTCATACGTATTATTATGATCATTAGATATTTCTTTATAATTTTCAGCATTTACAATTGCAGTATTTTAATACACTTGCACATCACTACATTCATTCATCTCATAAACACTTTCATTTAAATTTCCCTCCTTTTCCTACAGTTAATCTAAAATGTCCTTTCTTTTTACATGACTAACTTTCTGCAACAGAGTCCTTTATTATGTGGCCTTTCTTGTCACACTACACACACATCATCTTATTGCATTCAGTAACCAAGTGTTCAGTGAAAAAACAAAAACTTTAGCTGGCCTCAGTACCCCTCTGCAACCAGTCACATTTTTAATACTGTAAATAAAAAAAATACAAATGCAAAATAAGATGGAAATGCCCAGTGCCCAATAAAATAATAAAAAAATGCCAGCCTGTAACTGTTGGTTACTAGTTTTACTTGTTATGTTACTGTTAGTTAGTAGACATATAACACTTGCTAATTGCTTAATTTCTCTTTCTTTCAATGCTAAAGTCACCATACATTTCCATCTTGCAGTCCAACATTTCTATTATCTTTTATTTTTAATCCCAGTCACTGTATCACATGTGATCTTCAAACATTCTTCTAAATCACCCTTTTAGCATCCAGTCTAAACTGGATAGCAACATTGTTTTCTTATTATTAACATTTTGAGCAGAAGTATTTCTCATCACAGCCATGCACACCCAATGTCATGGATGCTTAAAAAAGACAGTGGGTTATTTATGCTGAACTTACCTGTACATTACCATGCAGAAAGTGATGGTACAGTGAACCTGAGTGAAAGATGTGGGAATTGGGATGCTGGGTCAAGTCACTGGTGATACAGTCACATGCATAACACACTACCTGGCAGTTAATGAAATGATAATTCTTCCTGTTATGGTACTCCCCATAGACTAGGTGTGACCCTAATAGCCACATATGTGCATTTATAGCACAAAGAACATCAGAGAAGTGTAACAGGCTGTCAAAGCATGACTGATGGTAGCTCATTCCAGTGGTGACTGTGAGAAATAGATGTGCTCATTCACATGGGTTAGAACAACATCAAGGTATTGCTGCAGTATCCCCGAGGCTGAAGCCTGTGTGATACCCAAGGTTTCTCCAGTCTTGTCTCTGAAAGATCCCAGCTGCATGTATAGTGAGGCTTACATACCCTGATATCCATAGGAGTAAGGTCTAGTCTGTGGGCCATAAAGTTTCACCAAAGCATTGATAATGTTCCTGTCCACATGAAAGTGGTCATGATTTTCCTGCTCCTCAACAGTATAATGTAGTAGCTGTTGCCTGTAATGCCTCTTCTTTGAGTGCTGGGCTCCAGTAAGCATCCTGGGTTGTGTTACTGTGGCATAACTATCTCAAAGCGTAAAACAATGGAACTTGCCACTACACCAAGTCATCTTCACTGGTTACAAAGTGACTAGAAATGGCATCACTGCTTTTTAATGACCTATGAGTGAAATATGCAAAAGGCAGGAAAGGTGATCGATTTGCATACCATCAACATAATATTTATATAAATCTCCTCATTTAAATATAATTATGCACTCATTTTCATACGCCTTTCTCTGCAACTTTTGGAAACTTGCATATGTGTGCAGCAATGCTCTATGAATCAAAGTTTTGCTTGTTTCTGAAATTTATGCAAGTGCGCACTGCACACGTGTAACTAACTACAAATAACACCATCAAACTGTCTGTATAAAGAGCTTTCAGACTTAACAATCTAACATTTCTGCAAGCAATTAGCATAACTGTAGAACACCACAAGTCAAATTAGTACAACTACAAAATGATTTATTATTACTCTGATTTTGGTTTAAAATACACAAGTAAATGCTGTAGAAATTAAAAAGTTATGATTATGAAGTAGAAAATTTCTCCCCATGCTGGAAGGCATTGCAATCTTGCCTTTTTGTTAACTTTTAACAACAAATTGACAGCATTTAGCATGACAGGAAAGAGCAGACTAGAGAAGAAGCCTCAGATGCATTTCACAAAGTTAGTGACTTTGTAATTTTGAAATCTTATCAGCTTTTAAAAGACTTAAATCTCTTTTCCTTAAGCTATAGAAAAATCTGAAGGGATTTAGTTTGACATAAATGCTTTTAACTATGAGTTTCTATTCAATATATTTAGATATCAAACTCAGATTTGACCTTTAATTTCAGAAAAAGGGAACTTCAACTAAAAAGCATCCTGTCACATGCTGATAAAATGAAATGATATATGTGTAAAGAAATGTAAGCCTATGGAATTTATTCCCTTTAGAATTAAAAAGATGAGTCAAGTGGTGCTACTTAAACTGTTATAGAGCAGAGTTTCTGATACAGTGTGATGGCTGACATGAAATATGTAACTTCCTGTCATACATTGATAATACATGTTCATATGATGGGTACGCTTCTTGTTTGAATTGTATTTTAGCTCTGCATTAAAATAAATACAAAACAAATTGCGTCTTCCACTCCTGCCTCTGGGTGTTTTTAACTGAGCTACACAATTATCTGAAGGCAGAAATGTATGAAAAGGGTCACTTTTTTGTATTTTACTTGTTAATGTTTTCTATTACAGGAGTGTTAACCAGAAAATGGAAGATAAGAAATGCTCAAGCACTATCATGCTACTGGGCTATAAAGGAAAATGTATTTTAGATACACTAACAAACACAAATGCCTAATGTAGATGAAGTGAAACAAATGGAAGCCACAAACAACTATCACCCATAGATAGGGGAAGAAAAGGGAAACTGTAATTTAGTAAGCACTTTCATCCAAAACAGGACTTCATTAGAATGAAATTACAGCCTCTTCTTCCACTTTTATAAAAACAACATACCAATAAGGAATTCAGACCTTTCAGCTTCTGGTACCATCACTGATGGGATACTGATCGTTTTAAATCATATTTTGAATCTCTTAGTCCAAAAGGTTAGTCCAAAGGGTAGACAGTTATGTTAAAGATTCCTGGGACTTGTTGAATTCCTTAAGTTTTTTTTTAAACAGGAACTACTCAGTTAACTCTGTTTACATTGGATGTTAAATTCTTATATACCAGCATTCCCATAAACAAGAGGCTAGAATTGTTGAGGTTATTTCTAGCTAAATTCACTATTATCTCTAATCATATGATTAATATATGTTGTCTGTTGATGGAGGTTATGCTAGAAAACAATGTTTTGTTTACTTTAATGGTAAATACTATCAGCAGTTAAAGGGTGTTACAACGGGTGCCACTGTAGCACCATCCTTTGCTAATTTAGTTTTGGGATGGTGGAAATCCCAGATATTAAGTAAAATTACTTTTCTGAGCAACATATATTGCTATACAAGATATTTGTTGACCTATTTTTTATTATTGATGCTTCAAATGAAGATATTGAGCAACCAGGAATTACATAACACTGTAGGTTCTGGTCTTAGTTTTATTTACAAAAAATCTTAAGTCTATCAAACATCTTTTAGTGAATGAAAGCACTAAAATGTCTGTATTACACACTAATAAAAATAAGGGTATGCTTAAACGGGGTTTTTACAATGCATGTAATTTTATTTTGGAAAGGGCTAACATTTATTTGAAACATTTGGAGAGATTGTTTAAAATTAGTGAGCATTCTGGCTGTAATTCTGTGGGATTAATTTATATTGCAACCTGCCAAACAATTCCAACCAGCCCAAAGTATATGAAATACACAAACAGCAGATACCCAATGGAGAAGGTAGCTGGAATAAAAGCAGGACCACAACTTAGATAAAAATCCTTTGTGGTCTTGCTTTTATTCCAGCTACCTTCTCCATTGGGCATCTGTTGTTTTTATATTGTGACCTGTTCATATTGTGAAACGTTTTATGTAGACATGACCACACAGAAGTTATCTAAGAGAATCAAAGAACATTTATACATTATTAGAATAAAAGACAAAAATAGTGTTCTATTTAAACACACCCAGGTCTGTAGTTCTTTTAGAAATTTTTATTTTGCTGCTTTGGAACATATATTAGGGGTGGATGTTATAAAAATTATCTTGAAAAGAAAGAAACTTTATGGCAATTAAGGCTAAAGGCTAATAAGTTTCCTGGGTTATATGAAACTATTAACAAATGTATTTTTAAAATGATTTAATTTGTAATTTATGTTTGGTAAAGTACACTGCTCTTCTAAATCCTTATGAATGGAGTTAACTTGAATGATTATGGTGCAGTTCTTATAGGTAGGTTGTTTTTATAAAAATGGAAGAAGCGGTTGTAATTTCATTCTGATGAAGTTCTGTGTTGGATGAAAGCACTTAATAAATTACAGTTTCTCTTTTCTTCAAGTGGCGTCATCTGCGGGTAATATTTGTTTGTATTTTAGATACAACAGTTCATATCTAAATTCAATAGCACAGTATCTCATGTAAGCCAAAATGATGTAACTGTACATTTCACACAGTTAAAGTATTAGCTTATATCTGGCACACATTTTACATGGTCTCATGCCTCTCAGTCTCTTAGACCAAGAAATCTGGACAAGGCCTAAAATAATGGTGGGACAAAAAGGTCCAAAATCAGTAATAGATTTTAGAAAGTTACTAGAATAGCAGCTTTTGCATTTGCTGAAGGATATAAAATCTGAAACTCAAATGCATATTATTTAGTGATATCAATCTTCAATGATTTTCTAGAAAATCACAACTTTTATGAGGAACAGACCATATATATAAGGCAATAACCTGAGTCTTTTGCAAAAAAAAAGTCTGGTCATTTGAAAGGTAAGTTTAAATAATTTGGGCTTAGATATCAGAAGAGGATGTTTTATTTCTAGAGGTGTCCATTATACGTACAAGGAGGTTAAATAATACACATAAAGAAGTATGTATGTTTTAGAGAAAATTTGCTGAATATAGTGAAAACAGGTTTAAATTAATTTTGTATTATATGTGGGCATTCTAGCATTTTATAATTTCCGTGTAAGAAATTTTTTATAGTAATTAGATGAAGCACCATTAATGTTTCTGCTTTAAAATGTTTGAAAACAGTATCAGTGTAAAGCATTTAGATATCAAACGATATTATCAGTCAGTGAGTGAGTGAGGGAGTGATAGACTAAGACCTGTAAATCCATTGTTTGAAAAACGTACAGATGAATGAAGCAGTGTATAATACCTGTGAACATATTGAGCTATGCTGTTTGTTTTACTTCATATTGTGACCCAGATATACCATTCTTCCTCAGGCTATTTCTGCTTTTGTACATTTTGCACTTGAAATAATAAAAGAGATTGTTCTGCCAATATTTCTTATACATAGTTGTATTACTGTACTGGCTGCTTTCCAACATCCAAGTATGTTCCTGGTCATATTTTGTCAAGTACTTTTAAATTGTTTTGGCATGTAAAACAAATTCCCAACATGAAGCACAGGCAAAATGTTACCCATTGTCACTGAGCTAAGCATTGCTTCTCATAAGGTAAGTTACAAAAATGTGGAGTAAGCTGTTTTGGAGAGAATTCTATCCCCTTACATTCCACTTGTGGTGGCCTACACCTCATACATTGCAGTTTATTAATAAATATGTAAGTGAATTGCTAAAGAGACACAGCTGCAGTAATAGTAAAGTATAACATCATTTTAATTATATCATTAGATATGAGCCATTGTATAACAGCAACTAAGTGTTCCTTGATGGTATGTCATTTAAGCAATAATCACAGCTAGGGATGTGGGCTGTATTTATCCTACAGTTAAACCAAGAAAATGAATATTTTCATATAAGGAGTTAATTTCTTTAGTGTGTTCTTAACAGAAACATTTCATTTATATTACATTAGTTTAATGGTAGATGGAGAAAGTAAATGGATTCATGTCAAAGGTAGTTTCAAAGAACACAAGCAGATTGAAAAAACATTTGCTGAAATTATCTTTGGTGAACATTAGAAGAAATTTATTTTGGTAGGGGAAAAGCCCCCCTGCATCTCCCACACCCCCTAGGACTTTATATATATTTTGTAATACAGTTCATTAAAATACATAGATTTTACATTGTCTCTTTGATAATGTTGTTATATTTTCTGGCATTTTTGTTAGTCTGCTTTTTAAATGTATTTCTGAGCAGAATCCCACATTCCTCGATCCTCCTTGAAACAGGAGGTGTTATGTACTAGCAATTAGATGCTCAGGTTTTTAGCTGGATGTTCTTACTTTTAAAAGGTCTCTTGTTCCTATTTTCAGTGTCTGCACATTGAGAGGTATGAAACCACATTGTTAGTGACAGTAGTCTTGGCGAACATTATTCATTTTTTTTTACGTTTGCTGAAACTACCTTCATTGACATGACACACACTCCCACACTAAATCTACCTAGTCTGCTCCTTAATTTTATTTAAAATTCTTCCCGTCTACATTCCTTCCTTCCACCTTTCTTTATTTCATTTGTTCTTTCTTGACAAGGTAAATTAGCAGGCCTGCACACCTTTTTCAGCCACCACTGGGTGCCAAAGCACAATGTATTACACTGATACAGATATGAAAAAAACTCAGAACTATTATGACTATACATCATAGCTGTAAAATGAGAAAAACAGAATTTGTATAAACTGCATAACAAAAAAGAAATTTGCAAATGTATACATAATTATACATGCATGCATGCATCGGAATTATGACAACTTGCATAAATATTCATCAACATCTCTACCTGTATATCAATATTCAAACATGCTATCAATATTAAAATCAGTGCAAATGTTATGGTGTAGCATGCTTATCCTTTCTCTCATTGTTCTTTTGAATGCCTCTTAAGTTTTCTCTCTATTTCCCTTTCTAACAAATTATTCAGTGAATTTATAACTGTCTCTGTGCAGAAATACTTTCATAAATCCAGGAAATAGTTAGTTGCTACACTGCCTGTACTCCCTCCTTCACCATTTGTCCTCCCTGTTCTGGATCATCTCTTCACACCTACCTGACATAACTTTGTGCACTGTCATGTCCACCCTCTATTTACCGTTTTCAGGACACAAGACTTCTAACTCCCCTGGTCCCTGGTAATATCCTTTTCCCCTCCCTTCTGTTGATCTTTTTGGTGGCTTTCCTCTGGATTTCTTCCAGCAGGCTGGTGTCACTTTTCTTGTATGACCTCTAAAACTGCACATATTACTCAAGGTGTGGTCATATTAGGTGTCTAACTATATTTCTTTTTCTTTTTTGCACTTTCTTTTTTGTTTCCTGAAGCAGCGGTAGTGTTGTCGCCTCATAGCAAGAGGTTCTCCTGTTTGATTCTCGGCTGGAGCACCTTCTTTGTGGAGTCTGCATGTCTTCCCCATGGTCGAGTAGCGTTCAAAAGACATGCGTAAATGGGCGTGCCTTCGTTGAAGGTTGGGTGTTGAGCTGGCACCTTGGCACCGTAAAAATCTACTGCCAATCATTAGTGGACTGGAGTTCCGCTGTGGCGACCCCTAACTGGGAAAAGCCAAAAGAAAAACAACAACAACTTTCTTTTTGTTTCCTACAGCTATCATCAGCAAACCCCCAGTGCCTCTCCTTAACTGCTGGGACTGTCTGTGTCTCCTGGCCTCTCCAGACTTACCCCAATAAGGTTTGTGAATGGCTAGTGAGGAGATTAAGGTATTCTTGGTCCATGTCATACTGCTTCCAGGATTATTTTCCTAATTTTCTTCCTTTATTCAAAAAGTTAAACACTTTTGTTCAAACAAAATTGAACTTCATCAATACTGATATGACTCTACTAGAACTGATATGACTTTACTACACACACCATATATAAACCTGTATATTATTCAGTTAACAAAATCAACCTTCTGATAATAGAAACTTAATTAAAACAATCTTGAACCTTTAAAAAGGCAGTCACTCTAAATACAGGTAAGTATGTAAGTATGAATATTGACATGAAATATATGACAAAATGTAATGAAGACAAGTTAAAAGGCTAAAATCCTAACTAGAATCCTTTTGCTAAAATATGCAACTTGTTAAAATATTCCAAAGAATATTTAATAACTGTAATTGTGGTTTATAATTTTGCTGCTCTTAACTTTAAAACACCCGTTATAGAAATTACATCATTTAATCCCATGGGTCTGTTGGCTTGTAGGTATAATTATATATAGCTCCCGGTATTCGAGTTGATCTTCCCAAGAGCCACCTCTAGGACTTTTTTGCACTTGCTCAAGGACAAAGAATTTGTATTTACTATTCACACATTCTTTAGAGTGCTTTGCCAGGGAACTGGTATTTACATCATGTCTAATATCATATATATGTTTGTATATACCTTTCTTTAGTGCTCTTTCCTTTTTACCAGTGTATAAAGCACCACAGTCACAATTACAAATATATACATCTCCTACAGTATTACAATTGAAATGGCTCTCTGGACCCTTAAATCTCTTCTGTGACTATTTGGGTGTATTATTTCATCATCCCTATGTAGGAGCTTTGTCTACAACTACCACATTTGTATGAACCTGTTTTTCTACTGCTGTTATATGTACATTGTATGGCATTGAACATACAACCTTCCTATAGGTAAACTTAGGGGCATTCTTGAAAACATATACCGTACCAGGTAACTGACTAAACAGCTTCCAGTACTTACAGAGAATTTCTTTAATGTATGTACATTCCCTATTATATTCTAAACAAATTGTGGTGTGATCATTTTCATCACTCTGTCCTGAGTGCTTAAGATCACAATGTAAATCAGTCCTTGCCCATAAAATAGGAAAAAAATGTTTTGCCCCAACCAGTCATAACTTCAGAAATAATCTTAGAAAGAAACTGGTTGGGATACATTGTTCGTAAAGACATAGTTTGTAAATTTTCACATTCATCTAAAAAATCACAAAACAAGGATGTCATATAGGCTCCACGCACAAGTTGGCCTTTGACAATGCTTCTTTTCTGAGGCAAAGGATGTTCACTACTAAAGTGAAGGAAAGACTTACAATAGGTGGGTTTACGGTAAATCTGAGATAAAAATCTACATAACCTTTTATCTTTATAGATTAGGATGTCCAAATAATTAAATTCATCACCCAAAATATGGGATATGAATTTAAGAACATCTGTAGTGGTGGATAAATAGTTGATAAATTCAGCTAAATGTTCTTTAGTTCCTGTTCACACAACACAAATGTCATCCAAAAATCATGTATAGAGGTGGCAGTGTTTGTAATAAGAAGAGCTCACAATATATTTTCTTTCCCATTCATAAAGGACTAAATTTGCATATGTGGGAGCACAAGATCCACCCTGTACTACCCCAATATTCTGTTGAAAACTTTTCCTTCAAAATAGACATAACTGTATTTTAACATTAGCTCCATACATTCAAGAATACGATAATCTTTGTGGGTTAAAAATTCAAAGCTTGAAATGGCCTGTTCAAACAAGTCAAGCCCATAATCATGTAGAATAACAGTGAATAGGTCAACTATGTCAATGGTAGCAAACAAAACATCTTTTCAAAAATCAGTTTTATTTGTTCTTGCTAAAAAATCCCATGAATCCCTAAGTATTTGTGAATTCATTTCATGAAATGATTTTAACTTATGGTTGATATATACTGCAAAAGGGTATGTCTTAGACCCAGTAGCAGATACAAGTAACCAAAAGGGGGAGTTTTCCACATCTTTGTGGACTTTGG